>NW_026652293.1:56195252-56274678 GCF_009828535.3 Hylobates moloch
CACATGAAGAAATGCTCATCATCACTGGCCATCAGAGAAATGCAAATCAAAACCACAGTGAGATACCATCTCACACCAGTTAGAATGGCCATCATTAAAAAATCAGGAAACAACAGGTGCTGGAGAGGATGTGGAGAAATAGGAACACTTTTACACTGTTGGTGGGACTGTAAACTAGTTCAACCATTGTGGAAGTCAGTGTGGCAATTCCTCAGGGATCTAGAACTAGAAATACCATTTGACCCAGCCATCCCATTACTGGGTATATACCCAAAGGACTATAAATCATGCTGCTATAAAGACACATGCACACATATGTTTATTGCGGCACTATTCACAATAGCAAAGACTTGGAACCAACCCAAATGTCCAACAACAATAGACTGGATTAAGAAAATGTGGCACATATACACCATGGAATACTATGCAGCCATAAAAAATGATGAGTTCGTGTCCTTTGTAGGGACATGGATGAAACTGGAAAACATCATTCTCAGTAAACTATCGCAAGGACAAAAAACCAAACACCGCATGTTCTCACTCATAGGTGGGAATTGAACAATGAGAACTCATGGACACAGGAAGGGGAACATCACATAGCTGGTACTGTCGTGGTGTGGGGGGCGGGGGGGGAGGGGACAGCATTAGGAGATATACCTAATGCTAAATGACGAGCTAATGGGTGCAGGAAATCAACATGGCACATGGATACATATGTAACAAACCTGCACATTGTGCACATGTACCCTAAAACCTAAAATATAATTAAAAAAAAAAAAAAAAAAAAAAAGAAAAAATTCTAAAATTGTAGTGATGGTTTACAACTCGATGAATATACTAAAAACCACTGAGTTGTATATTTTAATGGGTGAATTTGTATGGTATGTGAATTATATCTTAATTCTCAAAAAAGCTATAAAGAAAAAAACCATGAGAGATCACTACACCCAACAAATTGGCTGATAGGAAAACTCTGACAATAACAAATGTTGAGGAGAATACAAACAAAAGAAAACTCTAATCAGACTGTCAGTAAAGTACAAATTGGTAACCTCTTTGGAAAGAGTTTAGTATATTATGTACCAAAGTTAAAGATGCACAAAACATATTCTATGACAATTCTACTCCTAGAAATGCATACTTACGCGCACCAGTATACAGAAATTAATAGGCATTAATTTCAAAGCAGAATTATTTATAATAGCCCAAAATAGTAACCTAAATGGCCATCAGTAATAGAAGGAATAGTGTGACTATCATAAAATAAAATATTTTATAACCGTAAAAAATGAACAAATTAGAGCTACATCCAATAACATGTATTATCTTAAAACTGATTTTGAACAAAATATGCAAAGCCTAAAAGAATATATACAGTATGACTCCAAATATAGCATTCAGATATAGGCAAAACTAAATCACATTGTTTACAAATGTATACATGAGTGGAAAGAGTATAAAGAAAAACAAGCGAGTGATTACCATAAGTCAGGACAGGGATTTTCTTGAAAGAGAATGAGAGGAAATGTGGTCAGGAAGGCACACAGGGAGAACTTTTAGGTTAGGGTGACAGTATTTTGTGTTCCTTAATCTGGGTGGTGGTTATGTGAATGTTCATTTTAAATTTATTCATTATATCTCACATTTGTTTTATATGCTTTTTCTGTATCTATTTCTCAATCTTAAAGGTTTACAAGGAAAGTTACTCAAGTCTTTCAAAAATAGCTATTAGAAGCACAAGATACTGCAAACCAAACAGAGGCACTGGTTATCTTTTTCCCAGTGGATCAGTTAAATACATATCAATGTGAACTTAGAAATGAGGTGATAGGAAAGTAGCTAAGACATGATATGGAAAACAATTTTTTTAAAAAAAGGGCTGGGCATGGTGGTTCACACCTGTAATCCCAGCAGTTTGGAAGGCCAAGGCAGGAGGATTGCTTGAGCCCAGGGGTTCAAGACCAGCCTGAGCAACACAGTAAGACCCCAACTTTACAAAAAAAAATTAGTCAGGTTTGATGGTGCACACCTGTAGTCCCAGGTCCTTGGGAGGCTGAGGTGGGAGGATCACTTGAGCTCAGGAGGTCGAGGCTGCAATGAGCCATGATCACACCACTGCACTCCAGCCTGACAGCAAGAGACTCCAGCCTGAGACAGCAAGACTCTGTCTCAAAGAGAAAGGGGCAGATCTCTGAGTATAAATTGGGTTTGAATTTATTATAGAAGGAGGTTCCTAGTCACCAAGTGCATCAATCTCAACCAAGACAGAGCCATACATAGCAGCAAGAAAGTCCCAAGCTGACTCCAAGTACAAGTTCACATGGTAAGTGTCTATGAGTTTGGTTATAAAGAACTAGTCCTAACTTTTTTTCTCGTTAAATAGACATTTGAGGTGAATGATCATCTAAGCGCTCTACATATTATCCCATCATCATCTATTGTTGCTACAGAACTGTCAGCTATAGAAAGGTACTGAATCATCTATCCACAAGAGTAACATTACAAATGCGATGTTCCAACGGCTTTAATCATCAGATATTTGCTTGAGTTTTACCTAACCCTGTGTAAGAAGAAAAGTAAATACTGACTTTAAAACTAACCTAATCAATGAGTAAGCTTTTTTGAAAAAGAAATATTACATCAGAAAATATGACAAGACTAACAAAAGAAATAGAGGAATATTACATCAAAGATTGATTAGTTTAAATGGGAAGACATCTGGACTAATAAAATACACATGAAAAAACTTAGCACAATTAGAAAGCAAGAGATGAATAGCCAAATGATTCAGGCTGAACATGCAGCTTATATATTAAGTTTAAGGTGTAAGAATGAGGGGTTGGGACAGTGATCCAATGAGTCTTGAAGAGTAGAGAGCATTCTAGATGAGGAGACTCTACAAAGACCTCACAAGATTATCGTGATGAAGACAGCATTTCAGAGTATCTTGAAAGAAGAGGGAAGGGAATTGAAATTAGTGAAACTACATGGCCAGAGACCAAGGAAATACCACTTATCACATAAGGATAATAAGGAAATACTGCTTACCACACAAGAAGTGATAAATACTAGGACTAAGATATGGAGGAGAATGAAAACATGTATGTTTCTCTATGGAAACCCCCACCCTTTACAACCCCAAGTCACCTCCATAGAAATTGGAATGGAGCTTAGCTCTTCCTCCTGTCAGTAGTTACTGAATCAAACCTGTCTTCACTGCTTCTCTATGGAGAAACATACAAGGCAAGCAAATTGCAAAGAATCATACAGCTCCAATGAATGCAAATCTGGGCATAAATGAAGATGATAACACCATTGAAGGTTAAGAAAAGGGGAATCAGTTTGAGAACTGAATGGTCAACTTCTGGTATAGTCAATAAGTCAAGAAAATTGTCCACTATAACCTTTATACAAAAACAAAATGACCATCTTGACCTATTCCTTAAACATATTATTCTGAGAAATAACATTACAAAGTAAATTAAATTCCATTCTAGGCACACAGGAAGAAATGTTTATTATATGTAATAATGACTGCTGAAGAAAATCTGTAGCCTTTCTTAGAAATTGGCAAAGTCTTTCTTCTTGACCAAACTCCAGCCAGGCTCCTCTGAGCTCTCTTTTGGACTAGGCCTCAAACTTGGCCAATAAATACTTGAACAGACACTAACATAGTTTCTAACAGCTCAAGGCCACATCCCCAGGATGACCCCAGCCCCTCTTGAAATGTTTGCCTGGGAAAACTCCAGAAGAATTTACTGGTGGTTCTGCCTTCTGCTTTTTAAGCTCCCCACCCCCACCCTTTACAACCCCAAGTCACCTCCACAGAAATTGGAATGGAGCTTAGCTCTTCCTCCTGTCAGTAGTTACTGAATCAAACCTGTCTTCACTGCTCTAATGTCTGGCTGTGTTTATCCTTGACTAAATCACATTCAAAAGAGCAATGAACCTAAAATGATCATGAACTTAACTATGAACCATCTAATTTATGACTGAAGCTTTATATATATCAGAAATATTATAAAGGATCAAGAATTTTAAATCCATAAAAAGTCTGTTCTCCGTAATATCTGGATGAAGTCAATAGGGAAAATACTACATTACTCCTTAAGATCCCTCTGCCCCTCAGTCTCATCACAAGAAAAAGTTTACCTGTATCCACTCACCAAGCTTTGACAATTCCATCTTCTTTTTAGACCAGGTATAATACTGTAAAAGCCCTTTATAGGCCTGAATAAGATTGATTAATATTTCCCGGGAAGACGTATTTTCACCATGTCTCCACGTCTCTGCCTCACTCAGATTTCTCTTAGCATCTTCAAGCATTCCATGATGCAGAAGGTATAATGCATGTTGTAAGGAGATCTGCAAAAATAATAAGGGCACATCGCCATTTAAGCCATTAGATAACCATTAGTCAAAAAGCTCAGTTAAATATATAATATATGCTGGGCTAAGACCTTAGTAGGATACAAATAACTTGACATTGAAAATTTTGATGTTGGGTACAATCTGGCAAAGAAGTAAGACATAGGAAACAACACTACGTAAATATGAGCTAAATTATGTAAACTTACAAACAAAAGACAGTGTGATATAGCAGGGAAAAAAAGAGGATTTGAAGATGGAGTGTCTTGGTTTGTACACCACTTAAAAACTAAATAAACCTGGGTAAATTATTCACCCTTTGCGAGTCTCATTTGTTTTACGGAACATTACTGCTCCTTCAGGAGGGTGTTTTCAAGATTAAATGAGATAATACTTGCAAATCACCTAATAGTTTGGCTCACAGCAGACATTCAACAAACATTACTATTTTATACATGTTATATAAGCTTAGAGAAAATATCTTAATAAGGGATGTTGAAGAATGGCTTCCGTTCAGATGGAAACGAAAGTGTATCCCTGATACAGGAGAAGCAGGAAGAAAAATTATACAAAGAATTGAGTATTACAAGAAGGGAAGATATTAAAGAGGAGAATAATGAGAACTACAATTAATCATATGGGTAGAGCCAAAGTACTGCAATAATTTGTCAACTGGCCTCTCCATTCCTGCCTCCCTACAATCCACCTTTCAAGTGGCTACCAAAGAAATCTCATCTTGTTAGTCATTTGCACAAACTCCTTCAATGGCTCCCACCGACTACAGAATCAAAATCCAAGTTCCTTGGGTATGGCACACAGGGCCCAGCCTACTTCCCCCGACTTCTACCCAAGTGACTTTTAGAGTAACTAAACTATTAGATGTAGGGCTTTTAAACTCTTTATAACCCCTGCCATGCAGGGCTGCCCTTTCCCCAATCTGCCTGGTGAACAGCCAATTGCTTTTGCAAACTTATCTCAAGTATCACTTTCATTCTTTTCCTGATTCCCCTACCCATTAAATCCTAACCCTCTCTAATTCCAGAGAACTGGCCATTTTCTCCTTTATCTTCTCACTATATGTTACATTTCTACTGTGGTACCCATAACACTTCATTCCATTTACATGATCTTCCTCTACTATAAGAACCACGTCCAGCACATTGCCTGGTAAGTGGCAATAAGTGTTTTTAAAATTATTAACAACAAAAAAATGTTTTATTATCTATCCTAATTATCACTCTCAGACTCTTATTGAGAAATGAGGTTCCCTTTCAGTTTCTTTACTTCAACTGAGTAGATTCTATGAGCCAAAAGGGATCTAACCAACAGTTTAAACTTCACACTCCCTCCCCAATCAAATGGCTATCCAGTTTGGACCTGAAAAAAGAGACGCAGAGCACACATCAGGGTAGGCCATTCCCATTTCCAATTGTTTAGTTAGAAAGCTTTTTCTTAAGTAGAACTGTAAACTGCCTCCATTTAATTTCCACTCACAGTATACCTGGTCTACCAGAGAACAAAATCATAAGAGCATCTGGCACATAAGTAGACACTCAAAACATTTTTTTAAAGCAAAGCATTTGCAAACCTATATTGAAAAAGTGCTCTTTGAGACAAAAACATAGAGAGGGAGATACAATATTTTGAAAATGTCTCAATCTTTTTGGATAAGACTTTTACAAAAGAATATATGAACTTGGAGGTGAAGATTCCACCTAAACATTAGGAGTATTAAAATATTTTCACGTATTTAAATTCCCAACTTGTTTAGCTCTTTCCTTTTTCTAAACACCAACTCTAAGCTCAAGTAACTTCAGCAAACATTTTAGAATTTGGCCCATCATCACCACTGCAATCTCTGAATAACTGGTTTTGGCAGCCAGAAGAAATATACAAAGAAAAGGAATTTTTAGTCAGAGAACACAGGAGGTGCCTGAAAATCAAGAAGTAAATGGGTCTCATAATGCTCTTTTCTTTCAGTTTCTCTTATTTATCCAGATGTCTTATCCTTGTCCCACATTTTTTAGGTTAACTACCTTATCACTGATACAAGCAATTAAAAAAAAAAAGAATACTGTAAGTGTAAATTTACAAAGCCCATATTCTCACCTTCAAATAATTCATGACGCCAATATTTTTCATCCGGTCAGCAAAAGTATTGAAAGTCTCCATGTTGCTTTTGGGATGATAAAATAGAATTTCACTTCCAAGCTTCCAAATAATCTGTCAAAGCAGAAATTACTGCCAAAATGTAAAATTTTTGCCTTAACCAATTTCTGTCTAAGATACTGTTTTCCTGATTACAACATTAATAACCTGTGATTCCTTTTCCTAGCGACCACTACCATCAACATTTTACTCTACTTTGCCATGTAAAATTAATACCACTTCCTTATGTGATAAAAGTTTTAACCTTTCGAATTTCTATTAAAATATCAGATAGTATAATAGCATCATTATTAACTTAGTAGTTTAAAGAAAGTAGGCAGTGAAGATACATATTTAATATAAAATGTTTAATTGGCATAGAAGGAAGAATATTAAAGTCAGAAAATTTGGGTTCTAATAATATTGGCTTCTTCATTGGTCTCAGCCTCATCTTCATCATCTGCAAAATGAGGGCAACTAACTACATATTTCCTGAGAGCCCATCAAATTCTACAACTATTAACTACATTTATTCTATATTTAGAATGCCAATTCAAGAATTTTCATTAGCTATGGACAAATCTTAATAAAAAAAATTTTATCCTCCGATCACCAAAACTTTGGGGGCAGAACTTGGAGCTCTTTTTTCACGAGAGCAAATCTCTATTTCGCTAACCTCAATTTAAAGTACATCAATAATACCAACTTCAAAGTAAATTAAACTGAACTGTAAATCAATTATTTCTATGAACATACATATTGGTTACATGTGGATACACATACTATCACTGCTATAGTTATATATGATACACATATTATCATTCGGTATAAAGATCCTCATCTTCCCCACTCAGAGATATCAAGATTTCATTTGTAGAATATCACACTGTAGTATTTGGGAACTTAAAGAAAACCTGAGTCTTGGATCACCTACCACCAGGGATGGGTAAATGCAGGGGGGAAAAAAAGCAGGAAAAAAAAAAAGAAAACTTCGAGATTATTATAGCTATTCTCACTACCAGTGTACACAATAATTACATGGGACACCTGTTAAAAATAGATATTCTGGGCTGGGCGCGGTGGCTTATGCCTGTAATCCCAGGATTTTGGGAGGCCGAGGCGGGTGGATCACGAGGTCAGGAGATCGGGACCATCCTGGCTAATACGGTGAAACCCTGTCTCTACTAAAAATACAAAAAATTAGCCGGGCGTCGTGGCAGGAGGCGGAGCTTGCAGTGAGCCGAGATCGTGCCACTGCACTCCAGCCTGGGTGACAGAGTGAGTGAGACTCCATCTCAAAAAAAAAAAAAAAAAAAGATACTCTGACTCAATAGGACAGGGGTGGAGTAAAGGAATTTATACTTTGAATGAAAGCCCTAGGTGATCCAAATAGAGCCAAAGAAGTGCTCAAAAACCACTGATCCAATTCCTTCGTTTTACAAAACAAAATCTGGACAACAAGAGGCTGTAACATGTCCAATGTTTTACAGGTGTATGTAACTTAAGTCCATAAATTAAATTTTCAATGAATGGTTAAACTTTTTTTCAGCTTTTTTTTTTTTTTTGCTCTAGAAGATAACTAATTGATGCAATGGTGACTGTGTTAGTAGAACCTATGAGACACTCATGTCAAGTTATTTGTGGGTAAACTGTCTTTTACTGAAGAAATTTAGCAGTATATGCCAGGCACTGTTTTAACCTTGCCCTGTGAAATTTACATTCTATGTAGAGAGACAAACAATAACCAAGAAATATAATTAAATTGTCAAGTGTTAGGGGAAAAGAATGGAGCAGGATAAGGAGATCAGGAGTGCCATTCAGAAAGTGCAGGTTGCAGTTGGAGTAAGGCAATTGCAATTTTAAATAGTCAAAGTAGGCCTCATTGAAAAGGGGCCTTGAAGGAGGGTAGCTATAGTGATAGCCGAAGAAAGAGCTTTCCAAGAACTGGTTAAAGCAAAGGCAATCAGTCAGGAATATGCCTGGCCCATTCAAGTAAGAACAAGGAGACCAGTGAGGATGGAAAAGAAAAAAACAAGCAGGAGAATACAGGTTGAGTATCCCTTATCTGAAATCGTTGGGACCAGAAATGTTTGACTTGAAATTTTTTCAGCTTTTTAAATATTTGTATATACATAATGAGAATGGAGATAGGACCAAAGGCTAAACATGAAATTCACTTATGTTTCATATATACCCATACACACAGCCTGAAGGTAATTTTATACAATATTCTTAAAATTTTGTGCATGAAACAAAATTTGTATACACTGAACCATCAGAAAGCAAAGGTGTCACTATCTCATGTTAGTACTCAAAAAGCTTTGAAGCATTCTGGTTTTCACATTTTTGAATTGGGAATGCTCCACCTGTTTCAGGAGATGAAGTCAGAGAGGTCAAACAAGGAAAGGGAGTGAGCACATCACACAGGAATTCATAGGCAATTATGACTTTGGCTTTTACTGAATGAAATGGAAAGCTATTACAGTGTTTTCAGCAGAGGAGTGACATGATCTGATATGTTTTAAAAAGCTCACTCTGAATCATTAGTCATTAGAGAAATGCAAATCATAACCAGGATGATGCCACTTCACAACCACAAGGATGACTATCATCAGTAAGACAGGACAATAACAAAATATTGGCAAGGATTGGAGAAATTAGAAGCCTCAGATATTGCTGGTGAGAATATAAATGGTATGGCCACTTTGGAAAACAGTCTGGCAGTTCCTCAAGAGGCTAAACATAGTGTTACCATATGACCAGCAATTCCACTCCCAGGTGTAGACCCAGGAGAAATTAAAACAAACGTCCACACAAAAACCTGTACACAAATGTTCGCAGAAGCATTATTTCCAATAACTGAAGAGCAAAAACAACCTAAGTGTCTAACAACTGATAAATGGACAAATAAAACATGGCATTTCCATATGACAGATTATTTGGCAATAAAAGTAATGAAGTTACTTTGCTACAACATGCTACAACATGGATAAACCATGAAAACATTATGCCAAGTGAAAGAAACCATTTATAAAAGGCCACATATTGTACAAAACCACTTATATGAAATGTCCAGAATAGACAATAGATTAGGCTGGGCATAGTGGCTCATGCTTGCAATACCAGCACTTTGGGGAGGCCGAGGTGGACAGATCACTTAAGGCCAGGAGTTCAAGACCTGCCTGGCCAACAGAGTGAAACCCTGTCTTCACTAAAAATACAAAAAACTAGCTAGGTGTGGTGGTGCATGCCTGTAATCCCAGCCACCCAAGAGGCTGAGGTACAAGAATCACTTGAACACAGCAGCTGGAGGTTGCAGTGAGCAGAGATCATGCCACTGCACTCCAGCCTGGGCGACAGAGCAAGACTCTGTTTCAAAAGAAAACAAAAAAAGAAAAAGAAAGTAATAGATTAGTGGCTGCCAGTGTCTGGCAGCTGTGAAGAGGAATGGGGAAAGACTGCAAGTGGGTACAGGGTTTTGGTTTCACGGGAGAAAAAAAGGTTCTAAATTTAGAGTGTGGTAATGGTTGGTTGCACAACTCTGTAAATGTATGAAAATACACTGAATTGTACAATTTCAGTGGATGACGGTGTATTAACAACGTCTTGATAAAACTAAAAAAAAAAAGGATCACTCTAGTTGGAAAAAGAGAACAACACTTTCAAGAAGTTTTGCTGAAAGAGGGTAAAACAACGAAGCATAGTCTATGGGGGAAGTTTGGGTCAAGAGATGATTTTAAGATAGAATAGGCTGGACGTGGTGGCTCACACCTGTAATCCCAGCACTTTGGGAGGCCGAGGCAGGCGGATCACGAGGTCAAGAGATTGAGACCGTCCTGGCCAACACGGTGAAACCCTGTCTCCACTAAAATACAAAAAATTAGCCAGGTGTGGTGGTGCACGCCTGTAGTCCCAGCTACTCGGGAGGCTGAGGCAGGGGAATCACTTGAACCCAGGAGGTGGAGATTGCAGTGAGCTGAGATTGCGCTACTTCACTCCAGCCTGGCGACAGAGCAAGACTCCATCTCAAAAAAACAACAACAAAAAAAGATGAAATAACAAAATTTTTACATGATGATGGGAAACATCCACAAAGCGGGGGGAAAGGAAAAATTATTGGAATGAATACTTGTCTCCTTTAAAATAAGAGGTAAAAAGAAGTGTGCAAAAAAGGTCCCAATACAAACTCTCCACTCAAAAGTAGTTTTAGTAGCTTTTAGCAAAATCACTGAGATTCTGTAAAAGCTACTGTAGGTGAAGCTGGAGGCATAAACTCCTGGGAATCTATCATTTCTTCCAGCAAACTCAAACTTTATTTACCTCAGGTGCAGCCTGCCTTTTGTAGCTATTCGAATCTTCCAAGGTCTGAAAATAACTGTACATGTATTCTGCAGCTTGCTGCCATTGGTGCTTCAGCAGAGCTTCTTGGATAAAACTTAAACAAGCACTTGTTGTCTGAGCAAAATCCTTCTTCCTTTTCCCTCCTATGGCTATAAAAATGAAAAAGAAGAGAGTTTTTATCCACAGTGGCTCCAGTTCAACGATTCAAAAAACTTACTTCTGATAAGAAGTTTTAACAAGTAAACAGTAGGCATTACTTGACCCAGCCCATTCCCAGTATCAAAGCCAGCTTCGCTTGAAACAAACGCTTCTACATTATATTAATTATTTTTAGCAGATAAAAACATATCTAATTTGATGTTTTGGGGCGACTAGAGTCACCAGATCCTTTAAATCTGATTCAATCATCCTTTCATCCTTGTACTAAATAATTTGGGGAGAATCTCTCAAACAGACCCCCAAAAGCACAGTCCCAGGTATTAAGAATGGGTAAAATGCCAGGGTCATTCTAGGCAAACATGGTCTTTATTACCTACCCATGTTCTGCAAACTCCAAGTGGGCTTTTATTTTTTAAGGACCAAATTCCTAGTAACTCAATGACATTATATACAAATGAGAGTAAAACAGTTGCAAAAATTAGCATTTATATCTCTAAAGTACTGGCAATCCCAATGTTAAGAACATTTGGGCTTAGATACAGTGCTATTATATGAATGACTAGTTACATTGCTACATCTTCTTATCTTCCCACATAACTACGAGACCCCTCTAGTCCAGCTGGGTAATTGTACCCCAGTAAGTACACAAAGACCAACAGGTACTTTACAAAGATACTTTTAAAACAATGAACTTGCAGATATTTGATTTCCTTACATACTCTTTCCACAAGTTAATCTCCTAGACAGCTGTGCCTACATAGTCAAAGCTTCACAATCAAAATCATTACATATTATCTGAAGGTGAAAACACAGGTGTTGAAAAAGTAAATAACTCTAACATGTCCTTTTGCAAGTTAGGCGATTCCCAATTCTTTGCTTATCAAAACTGCAGAACAACATAATTTTTTACAATAAATCATTATGCAATTTTTCATCAATAATTTAGAAAAAATTCAAGGACCTGATACATGGCTATAATTAAACTCCATTCACTGCCATCCACTTACTTATGTGACTAAGGTTTCTCAGAATTTATGTCAATTAAAAAAAATAGCAGAATCAATGCTAAATCTTTTCTCATTCTAGAAATACATAAAAGTCACCCACAAATACATAAAAAATTGGGGAAAAGTTTTAGATAACTTTATTTAAAAAAAAAAAAGAGACAGAGAGTCTTGCTCTGTCAGCCAGGCTGGACCGCACTACCACAATCATAGCTCACCGTAGCCTTGACCTCCTGGGTTCAAGTGATCCTTCCTTTTGGCCTCCCAAAGTGCTGGGATTATGAGCATGAGCCACCACACCTGGCCAACAACACTTTTAATACATATGTTACATTGATCAGCTGTGTACAACTATTAATGATAGCAATGTCTCAACCTAGAAAAAGTTTTAATTCTTACAACTTATAGGATATAAACACAAAAAGTATAAATGTTGATAGATACTTTTATTGCAAGTAGTACAACAAAAAGGAACATAAAATTTCCATCTATTAAAAGCTTTTTCATAATTTTGTTTAAATGGATAATGCAAAGTATTAAAACCCTATGCCATTCCTATGCTATTTGGACTCCATCACATATAAAGTAATATATATTCATCTAAAAATACAAACGTGCTGGAAATTATATCTCTTGCAAATATTAAACATACAATAAAATTTTTTCAGATGATTCCTTAAAACTGTGCAAGGTAGTACTCAATTTTTCAGAAAAAAGTAGGGGATACAAAAGTGAAAAGTTTGAAGACTACTGTGCTAGACTAGTGTTCTCAGACTTTTGAATGTACATACAAATCACCTGGGGACCTGCCCTTGCTACTCAATGTGGTCCTGGCATGCAGCAGAAGTATCACCTGGAATCTCATTACAACTACAGAGTACTATGCCCAGCTCTCTGAATCAGAAGCTGCATTTTATAAGATCTACACCAAAGCTGCTCAGCATCAGTGGCAATACCAGCCAGCTAGCCTAGGGAACTGACAAAACACCTCGTCCTTAAAACATCCTTTATTTACCTAAAGGAAAGAACTGTTCTCAGGCTAAGCTCCCTTCTATCGCTCAAGCTTTCACAACTGAGATTATAAATCGACTTTAGATAACTATACCTAAATGCTTGGAAAATACTTTTGTCTTCCAACCTAGCCTAGTTACCTCAGGAAAAGTTCTCCTCTCATTTCATTCTTTAATGAGCAAAAGATAGTCTTACTTGATCCTGATGACTTTAAGAAAAAAAAAAAACTGTCAAGGAAAACACATTTTTACATGGAATAGAGATGTACAATAAAGAACTAGTGTCATCAACCTAACTTCTAATATGCTACTCAAAGAATCTGGAAACTTATCAATCTGTCAACAAGTATTTTTTGGGCACCACTGTGTGCCAAGCACTACTGCAGGTATTCATGATACAGCTTCAATCCAGACTGGCCCCGTCTTCAAAGTTTTTATTCTATGGGGGTTTCTGGGCATGCCCTTCAAAATGCCAAAAGATATCTACCAGCATAAAAAATAAATACAGTAATTACTAGGCAATTTTGTTTTCCTATTATGGTTAATTACCAGCACAATGTCAATATTACTTGCAAGTATTTTCTCATTGCAGACCAAAAGTATTTTGGGTTTAACAGGCTATCCACGACATATAAAATATTTCTAAGCATGTAAATTTTGGTCTTTGGTCTTAAACCTATCTGCTTGCAGACTGACTCAGACTTTCTATAACATACCCAAGTATGACTTAACTATAGGAAATTTAAATTACTAGTTCCCTACCAGGGATGCGGTAGCACTACCTCTGAAGTATCATTCATTCAAATCTGCCTTAAGCCATGTGCATTAATCTAGCAAAAATAAAATGAGGAGAGGAAAGGCACTATTATTTTTCAACACTCACTATGCATGAGATACTATGCTAGGTACTTTACACATACTGTCTCATTTTAAAAAATATATCTCAGTGGTTAAAAGCGTAAGCTTTGAGATCAGACAAACCTGGATTTGACTCCAGATACCACCACTTAAGAGTTTAATGTCTTTGAGATTCAGTTTCCTCCTACCTAAACTGCCTAGCACAAAAATTTATTGAGAATTTACTGAGATCATTAAATGAGATGATACTTAGATCAAAAGAAAAAAATGGGAGTGAAATTTTAGGAGCCAAGGAATCTCTGTCAAGGGGAGAAAAGGTTGGGCAAAAAAATACATATTTAAGGGCAGTAAGTAAAATGATGGTTCAAATGTATCCCAGGACTATACCACTCAATATGCCAGCATACAGATAATAGCTTCTTTTATTTATACTTATATTAAATATATTCTTATAGGGAATTTATCCCATAGAAAAACACTACTTGCATTTATATTAGATAAAAATGGGGGAAATTTTATCCCATAGAAAAACATGCTTGCATTTACGTTAGACAAAAATGGGGGAAAATGCTCTTTTATCTAGGCCAGGTGCAGTGGCTCATGCCTGTAATCCCACCACTTTGGGAGGCTGAGGCGAGCAGGTCACTTGAGGTCAAGAGTTCAAGAACAGCCTACCCAACATGGCGAAACCCTGTCTCTACTAAAAATACAAAAACTAGCCAGGCATGGTGGCTGGTACTTGTAATCTCAGCTACTTGGGAGGCTGAGTAGAATCACTTGAACCTGGGAGGCAGAGGTTGCAGTGAGCCAAGATCCAGCCACTGCACTCCAGCGTGGGCAACAGAGCAAGACTCTGTCTCAAAAAAAAAACCAAAAAACTCTATTACATGATCAATTCTATTCGAAATAATTTCAATGCAATTCAACAGCAACTTCTTGAACACTTCCCAGGCATGTTTTCCTCAATGGCAGAGACCATATCTTCATCTATGACTCCCCAATATTTAATCAATGCCAGAGATAAAAGTGCTCAGTAAGTATTACTGGAAAAAATGTGTATCTAGCATAACAGACTATCTATTATTAATCCAAGGGCAAAGAATTCTAAAAGAAAAAATTGTTTTGGCTTATAGCCAAAAAACACTCCACATATTCCTCTTGAAAATTAAACCAGCCTGGTTATTCATTTTGTATCCATATTGAATCTTACCACCTCCTTAAAGTTACAATGGCTCAATGTTATTATTTTACTTACCCACAGTTTCTATGTATGTTTGAAGCCAAGGAAAATGCATTCCTGCGCCACTGAGCACAGATGTTTCCACTTCTTCATCATCTGTCACAGGCCCTTTTAATTCTTCACTGAAATCACTCATACCTATTACAAGCTGAGATATCAGTTACTTTCTGTACATCTTAATCCAGTCTTCTGAGTTGTACAGAAAAACAGCTATCTTTTTATTAATAAATATAATCTGATCAGCAAAATGCATTGTACCTGTCAGCTCTTTCAAAGTAAAAAATGAATTCAACTATGTCAGCAATAGCCAAAATGAATGATCCATTAAAGACCGAACCACTAATGTTTCAAGTCCACGTAAAGAAAAATAAGATACTGCCCCGCTAATTTAAAAAATCTCAAATCTAGACGAAGAAACAGCAAAACGTATAATAACAAAACAATGTGAGAAGTACAGTAAGAATAGTAGTAGCAGCTAATATTTATTAGGCCCTTACTATGCACCAGAAATATAAATTATCTAATTTAATCCCCACAGCAATCCTGAGGTGGGTACTATTACTTTCTTCCATGTTAAGGTTGAAAAAACTGAGGGGCTTAGTGAAATGATGGAACCTGCCTAACAACACAAAAAAAGGTGAGGACGATATTTTAGGAAATAGAACACCAAACTACTTGGCGTGACTAGAATTCGGGGTGTGTGTGGAGGAGGGGTGCGGAAGATTAGAAACGAACCTAGAAAAATCATCATAAGCCAAGCTGAGTTTGGACTTACTCCTAAAGATGCTCAGGGCTCCTTTCTCATTCCCCACATGAAATCGAGTATTAGTGCCCCGATACTACCTCCCAAATTTCCCCTATTTCCCCTCTTCAATCCTACAGCACTACCCTAGTTCAAGACCCCTTCAAACAGTGCCTAGATTACTGCGTTAGCTTTCTAAATAATTACCCTGGCTCAGATTTTGCCTCTCTGCATTACACCCAGAGTAAACCTTCTAAAATCAAATTATGTGGCTAGGAGTATGAATTATAAGTAACAACTGAATTTGAATCCGACCCATCATGTATTTTCAGGAGTAGTTACACAAATCCTCCCTTCCCAAATCCTCAAAAACCCAAATTGGTGACCCGCAGTTGCCACGGCAACCAAAGCTTCTCTATCCCCTCTCTCGTTTTCAGACCCCAAGGGTTTCAGGTATTAGGAGGAAATATCAGGAGAACATGGATGAATCCTGACACACCCCTTCCCGTTCCATTTAAACGCAGGAACCACGGGCGATATCTGAGGCACTTACCCGCCTAAATTTAAAGCTCCTCAGTAAAGCTAAACTCAGTCTCCGACTCCGGACCAGTGAAGAAATTCCCACCGGAAGACGCGTTAGGAGAGCTTTATATGAGCAGGCGCAAAACCTGGTTTAGGCATTCAGTCAGCGCGCGGCCCAGCTCTTAACTCCTCCTGCGGCAGCAGGCGTATCGTTGGCCTCGCCTCGACCCCGGAAGTGACTTCTGGAAGTGACCCAGGAAGTGATAATAAACTGCCTCTCTCCGATTCGTTTTGCCCGACTTTATTTTTGTCTGTCTCAGCTAGAAAGTGGGAGACTTTCATTTAAAATGGAAATTGGGGCGAGGGGTTGGCGGCTGAGCGAAGGGAGCATTCAAAAGCGTAGAATGTCACTTTACCCGAGAAATTCTCTACGATGGGCCGTTGGTTTCTGCGCGGCCCGCAGGCGCATTGCACGAGTGGAGGCGTGGCTAGTGGCTGTGACGAGATAAATTCATGCATAGCCTTTTCATCGCGAGCTTGAAAGTTCTTTTCTATTACAGTTTTAGCTTTAGGTTTAATTGGTTCGACTGCCTTCTCCACAGTTGGGCGAGAATTTCTTTTGCCTTCTCAGCAAAAGTTGTTCTGCGGACCTGTCTGGGTCAACTTTCACGGGGGACATTGAGACAAACAAATGAAATACGGGTCAAAGGTAAGATGGTTAAACCGTGTGAAATGAGAGACAGTTGAGGGGTTCTAGGGAAGATGACCCCGGAAAAGGACTGCAGGCCCATGGAAACGCAGTGTGCTTCTCCAGTATTTGGAGGGCTGATCCGTGAAAGAAGGATCAGACCCTTTTTCTTAGCAGCACAGAACTAGGACTACATAAGTGAAAGGTAAAGGGAGGCTGCTTTCAAGTCACAGCAAGAAAGAATTTTGTCCACAAATGAGGATGCACAAATATAGCATAGGCTCCCCCAGGAATCACTGAGTTTCCTCTGTGAAGGTGAAAAATTTGAGTAGAATCAGAGTATCGGAGAGGAAGTTAAAGGGTCTAGTAGAAGAGTTTGAGGCCGGGCACGGTGGCTCATGCCTGTAATCCCAGCACTTTGGGAGGCCGAGGCAGGCGGAAAGTTTGAGCTCAGGGGTTCGAAACCAGCCTAGTCAACATGATGAAACCCCGTCCCTACAAAAAAATAAAATAAAAAAAATAAGCTGGGTTGATGATGCATGCCTCTAGTCCCAGCTACTCGGAAGGATGAGGTGGGAGGATCACCTGAGCCCAGGGAGGTAGAGGCTGCAGTGAGCTGTGATCACGCTACTGCACTCCAGCCTGGGCGACAGAATGAGACCCTGTCAAAAAAAAAAAAAATTTGTACATGGATTCCTTAAAATGCTACAAATAGTTGATTCTATGTTGTCTTCATAAACAATATGCAGTAGTTAAGGACTTGCAAGAAAAGTTCTTTCTGCTGCTCTCTCTGTCATTAGTTCTTGAGTCCTCACTCAAGCTTGTGCTCTAACTCTTCAGGCAGGGCTAACATAAATTATGCGTAGTCCAGGAGAGCACACACAAAATAACATACATAATCATTACCTTCTTGTCTGGAGGCTTAGTCTGGCTACTTTTCTCCCATTGGCTTGAGGTGTAAATTCACCAAAACCAGCCCAGAAATGATTTTACATGGCTAAAAGTTTATGTTCTCCCGAAAATGAGGAAGAGCTTTCTGATTTTCCTTGAATTTCTCAAACACCTCTAAGGAGCAGTAGGAAACAATGGGAATAACTTAATGTGCCCTACCTACACTTTTTCTTTCCCATGCTGCAATTCTGACAGAAAATGTGTTGGAGAGAAGACATAAAAAAAAAAAGTCAACTAGATAACATCCAATAGTATAAACAAGAAGGAAGGAGGGAAGGTTGCCATGGCAGGCACCTGTAGTCCCAGCTACTCCAGAGGCTGAGGCAGGAAGATCGCTGAGCTCAAAAGTTCAAAAGTTCGATTCCATCCTGGGCAACATAGCAAGACCATGTCTCAAAAAAAAGGCATGACAAATATGAAAACATAAAGCATGCAAAGGACTTTTCTAGATTTCAATCTGTAAGAAAACATGTCCTAAGAAAAAGATGTTCTTAAAATTGCTTTGTGCTAAAGAGCAACTTAATATAGTGATGAATTATGTTGTTTTTAAAGTTGCAAACTGTCATTTAAGGAATATTATTTCCATGAACGCTTCCTGTGCAATCTATTAAAGATTAAACTTCACACAGCCAAACAGTCGAAGAGACCTCATCATAAATAGACTATCCTATATCACAGCTAACGAAAATAAAAAAGGAATGTGGCATGAAAGCATAAAAACAAAAACATCTCAGATAATAATATAGAGAAAACCAAAATAAATGGGCTAGAATTCCACCCCAGGGACTGTATCCTCAAAGACACAGCTTTCTCTTCCTTTTTCTTTTTTTTTTCTTTTCATGTTTCAGTACTCTGAGCAGGTACAAAAAGAAGACCAGCCTATCCTGCTGGAGACAGTGGCCACATGAAGAAAGAGCCCTTGGAGTATGACAGACCATATGGAAAGAGAGGCCACATGGAAACAACAGTCAGCATCTTGGTTTCGGACACGTGAAGAAATTCATCTCAGACTGTGTATCCTAAATCAGGCACTTGCTGAATGCAACTACCTGAGTGAGACCAGTTGACAACACATGGAGCAGACTTGAGCTGTTCTCAGTGAGTCCTACACAAATTCCCAACTCACAAAATCGTGAGCAATAAAATGGTTGTTATTTTAAGCCACTGAAGTTTGCAGTGATTTCTTACATAGGAATAGATAAATGAAACACAAACATTGATCATTTGCATCTTCTTTTTTATGACTAGTCTTGTTGGAAATTACCAGTTTATTTCTGCCATGGTTAGAAAACAAACTCTGAAATTTTGATACTTTAAAGTTTTTTTGAGACTTACTGTGCCCAGAATATAGTCTATCTTGGTTAATGTTCTTTTTTTTTTTTTTTTTTTCTGAGACAGAGTCTCGCTCTGTCACCCAGGCTGGAGTGCAGTGGTGCAATCTCGGCTCACTGCAAGCTCCACCTCCCGGGTTCACGCCATTCTCCTGCCTCAGCCTCCCCAGTAGCTGGGACTACAGGCGCCCGCCACCACGCCTGGCTAATTTTTTGTATTTTTGGTAGAGATGGGGTTTCTCCGTGTTAACCAGGATGGTCTCGATCTCCTGACCTCGTGATCTGCCCGCCTTGGCCTCCCAAAGTGCTGGGATTACAGGCGTGAGCCACCACGCCCGGCCTATCTTGGTTAATGTTCTGTGAGCACTAGATAAGAATTGTATTCTGTAGTTATTGAGCATTGTGTTCATCAATGTCGACGTGATTAAGGTGGTTAATAGTTTTCTTCAGCTCTTCTATATTGTATTGATTGTTTTGTGTGTAGTGTTACTATTAATTATTGAGATTAGAGTGTAAAACTTAAACTATGGCTGTGAATTTGCCACTTTCTTTAGTTTTCTCAGCTTTTCTTTTGCATTTTTGAAGCTCCGTTATTGGGCATATAAACATTTATGGTTCTTGTGTCTTCCTGATGAATTCACCATTTTATCATTATGAAATGTCTTTATCACTGATAATACTCCTTATCTGGAAGTCTGATTCATCCAGTATTAGTATAGCCACTGTAGCCTTCCTAGCTTACTGTTTGCTGGTATGTCTTTATCCATCTTTTTACTTTTAACCTGTGTTTTTTAATTTAATGTGCTTCTCTTATAGACAACAGATAGTTGAGTTTAAGTCTATCATTTTGCTATTTGTTTTCGATTTGTCCCATTTAGTTTTGTGTTCCTTTGTTCTTCACTTCCTGCTTTCTTTTGGGTTAGTTAATGTTTTTGTATTTCGTCTTAATTCCTCTGTTGGCTTTAACTGTATCTTTCTGCATTATTGCTTTACAGTGTTTGTGAGAATTATGATATACATTCTTAACTTATCACAGCCTTAGAGTTAAAATTATGATACTTCATGTAAAATAAAAGAGGCTTGCAATAGTAAAGTTCTACTTACCACCTCCCCAAGTCCTTTGTGCTTTGTTGTCACATATATCACATCTATGCACGTTGTTATTTTTGCCTTAGTCATATGTATTTCAAAGAAATTAAGAGAAGAAAATTATATATTACCTTTTATGTATTTACCTACAGTTTGCTATTTCCAGTTCTTTTCATTCCTTCCTGTTTGTGGTGAATTATCTTTAAAAATGGCTGTCAAAAAGTATTCAGATTCTTGTATGTGCATGTTGCTTCTCCCTTTAAGAAATAGAATCGGCCAGGCATGGTGGCTTACGTCTGTAATCCCAGCACTTTGGGAGGTCAAGGCGGGTGGATCACAAGGTCAGGAGTTCAAGACCAGCCTGGACAACATGGTGAAACCCTGTCTCTACTAAAAATAAAAAAAAATTTAGCTGGGCGTGGTAGCACATACCTGTAATCCCAGCTACTCAGGAGGCTGAGGCAGGAGAATCAATTGAACTTGAGAAGTGGAGGTTGCAGTGAACCGAGATCGCGCCATTGCACTCCAGCCTGGGTGACAGAGCAAGACTCTGTCTCAAAAAAAAAAAAAGAAAGAAAGAAAGAAATAAGAAATAAAGTCTGTGTTCCCACCCCTTGAATCTGAGCTGGTCTTTTAACTTTGATGAACAAAACATGGTGAAAATAATGTCATACCAATTCTAGGCCTAGCCCCTAAGAAGCCATACAACTTTACTTTTATCCTCTAGAAATCTGGCCAACAAATAAATAAGTTTAGGGTAGATTACTAAAGAATGAAAAACATTTCGGCCAACCATCCCAACCATTTCAGCCACACAGCTGAACTACCAGACATGTGAATGAAGCTAGTTTGGAAGTTCCAGCGCTGGCTAAGCATCCAGCTGAATGCAGCCACCTGAGTGACCCCAGCCAATAATATCCAGAGCAGGAGAATCATCCAGGTAAGCAAAGCTATAGAATAGGGAGAAATAATAAATGATTATTATTTTAAATTACTAAATATATTACATCAAAAGAATAACTAAAACATTACAGATTTCAGTTTCCATCTGGTATGTCATCGTCTTTCATCCTGAAGAATTTTTTTAGCATTGCTTACAGTGGAGGTCTATTAGTGTAGAATTTTCTGTTTTTATTTATCTGAAAATGTCTATTTGGCCTTCAGTTTTGAAGGACTTTTTTTTAGATATAGGATTCTGGATTGGCAGTTTTTGTCCATCAGCACTTTAAGCCCTCTGATGATTTTAACTTCTTGTTTTTGATGAGAGGTCAGCTATCACTTTATTTTTGTCCATGTGTAATGTATTATGTTTCTTGGACTGCCTGCAAAACTTTTCTTTCCCAATACTTGGTTATTTGCAGTTTGACCATAACGTGTCTAGGTGTGGTTTTTCTCTGTAATTAGCCTATTTGGTATTCACTGAGTTTCCTAGATTTGTCCATTTCTCTTATGATAATTTGGGATATTTTCAGCCATTATTGTCTTAAATATTTTTTTTCTGTGCAATTATGCTTCTGCTCCCCTTCTGGGACTCCAGTTATATGTATGTAAGACCACTGCATATTGATATGTACCAAGACTCGATACATTTTTTTTTCCTGAGCTTTAGACTGAATACTTTTATATCATCGAGTTAACTTTTTGTTGTTTTTACAGTGTCCAATCTACTGATAAGCCCATATTGTGAATTTTTAAATTCAAATTCTATACTTCTTAGTTCTTGAAATACATCTTTCTAAAAAAAGCTTTTCATTTATATGCTGATATCCCCTATTTATTATGACTCTATTCCTTTAAGTCCTTGAAAGTATTTATAAAAGCTAGGTTAAATTTCTTTTCTGCTAATCCCAACATCTGGATCATCTCACAGACCTTTTTTTTAATAGACTGCCTTTTCTCTTATGATTCACATCTGTCTCTGGATATCTGATAAAATTTAATTGTATGCTGGACATTTGTAGGTGACAATTATAGGGAATCTGGATTATGTTGGCTTGTTTAAACGATATTATGTTTTGTGTGGCATGCAGCTTAATTAGCGGTGGATTCTTTGGATCATGTCAAATTTGGTACTATTCATTTTCAGTATGAGTCTTATTTGGTTTTAAATTTAGTCCTAGCATATTCTCCCTACTCTTTTGTGTGATTCTTTCTCCTAAGACTTGGTTCTGGATTCTCAATTAAGTGCTCAAGTTACCAGGGAAGTTGCTGCACTGCTGGGCTGGAAATCTAATGTCTTCCAGCACTGCATGACCTTTAGTATCACTCTTCAGCCTTCCCCCTATAGCAGGCAAGCTCTGCTAAGTCTTGCAAGGTCTCGCTTGGCACATCTGTATCCTCAGCGAATTTCCATACAGGCTTTTAGTATTAGTATTACCCCCTTCTCTCTCTCTCTCTCTCGCTTCCCCCCACCACCCCACTTTCTCCTCTGTCTCTTTCGCTCTCCTCTCTCTCTGTCTCTCGGTCTCTCTCTCTCTCACACACACACAGACACACACACACGCACACACACACATACACACACACACACAGAGCTCAGATATTCTAGCCTACAAAATTTCAGCCATTCCAACCACCTTGAACTCTGATAATTTCCTCCTCAACTCAGCAAGGCCACCACTTTACTTAAGTTTCTCCTTCCTGATTATGGAGTTCACCTGTGTGTTTTGCTCTCATGGATCAGTCATGTGCTGCCTGTTTATCAATGCCTGAAAACAGTTGCTTTAAGTAGTTTTTCTAGTTTCTTACTCTTTTATGACAGGAAGGCAAGTCCAGTACCAGGTAACTCAGTCATGGTTCAAAGTGAACGTACTAATGTCCTTATACACTTTTCCATCATTCATGATGGAGACACTCATTAAACAGGGCAAATTATAGAGAAACTTTGTAGCGTCTCTTTTAATGTCCATGGAAACCAAAATCAGCTGAAGGAGTAAACCCAGCATGGGTCTATGAAAAATAAGATGGCCAAAATTTGTGAGGCAATATGACTTAAATGATCATATGTTTTACCAATAGTTTTATGAGCATGAAATCCACAATAACTAGAAAAATAAACGTTAATAGATGGACTCAAAACTTTTTACTGCAATTCAATATACAGTCTTTTATGATACTTTAATATATTAGATGATAGTTCTGAAATTATTATAAAATACTAGTGAACATAACAGATTAAAACATTCTTTCCAACTATTTTGAAAACTGTTGTCATTTTCTACAACCCAAAGATTAGATACACCTCAAAATGTCCTAGAAAAGACATTTCTTAAACCTCAACAAAATGAACTTCAAAGACATTTCTTAAACCTCAACAAAATGAACTTCATTCGTTGTTTTTCACCTTTGACATGACACCATGCCAAGATTTCTAGCTCTGTATGGAGGAGACATTGGTCCCAACAATTAGCACCTCCTTGATCCCATTTCATACAACCCATTCTAGCAATAAAAAAAGAAAAAATGCACATGTATTCTGCTGACATTTCATTTACGATCTATATCAGGAGTCAGCAAACATTTTCTGTAGAGACAGAGAGTAAATATTTTACATTTACATGTCATACAGTCTTTGTCGTAACCACTCTGCTGTTATATAGCATTAAAATAGCCACAGACAATATGTAAATGAATGAGCATGTCTGTGTTCTATTGAAACTTTATTTACAAAAACAGATGTGAGGCTGGATTTAGCTCGTGGGCCATAGTTTGCTAACCATTGCTCTGGAGTACCTATAAATGTTTATGCTCACAATAGAGGTTTGGTTGTGCTGTATACCTAAATATGTATATATATACACATAAATATAATTTTAAAGATACGTAGTCATATTGGTGGTGATTTTTGTGTCCAAAAAGAGATCTACTAAAAAAATTACTGATGTCATCATGCATCTCAGTCATTATGATAGTCATTAACTCTACATTGCTTCTTCTGCAATCTCTAACATACAGTTAGTAGACGTCAATGCTAGGAGTGAGTTTGCTGTTCTGTAGTGAAGGGCACTGATTATAATGGGGTAAATGAGATCAACCGTCATGAATTGATACATACTTATTTAATTTCAATTTCAATTGTCATTCTAACGACTATGTACTACATCTCAACCTATATTCCCTAGGTCCTAATTGAGAAACATGTGCTTTAATTCAAATAAAGAAAAAGTCCTTCACATCCATTCCAAATAGGTCAAATTGTATCCATGGTTCAACTATTAACGCACACACACACACAAACAATAGAACTCATTAAGATGTAAATTCGAGGTAAGATAGTGCAGAAGAGGGAATAATGTGTGAATATGGAAGTAGAACAATATAAGACCCCTTTTGTGTTCTTTTTTTAACTTTTATTTTCGTTTCAGTGGGTACATGCGCAGGTTTGTTATATAGGTAAATTGTGTGTCCCAGGGGTTTGGTGCACCGATTATTTCAACACCCAACTAATAAATAAGCATAGTACCTGACATGTAATTTTTCAATCCTCCTTCTACTTCCACCCTCCACCCTCAAGTAGCCCCTGGTGTTCTTTATTTGTGTCCATGTGTACTCAATGTTTAGCTGCCATTTATGAGTAAGAACATATGGTAATTGGTTTTTTGGTTCTGCATTAGTTACTAACGCTTAGGGTAATGGCCTCCAGCTGTATCCATGTTGCTGCAAAGAACATGATCTCATTCTTTCTTATGGCTGCATAGTATTCCATGGTCTTCCACAGTACTCCATTTTCTTATCTACCCTACCATTGTATAAGTATTCCCTTTTCTCTGCAACCTCACCAGCATCTGTTATTTTTTGACTTTTTAATAATAGATAGGATCCCTTTTGGAGGTCAGGAAATATAAATTCAGAAGTGTGAGACATCCTTTAAGGTGATGTTAGCTTTAAATGAAAAAAAAATGTGAAGCAAAGTCACTTGAATCTAGAAAGACTTTTGAGTTTCTTTGGGTTTTATTGTTTTTGTTTTTACTTTGATGTTATAATATTTTCCTTTTTGCTGGTAAGGGAAACTACAGAAAACGGAATATTTACAACCACAGGTGCTTTGTTAACTGATCAAATTTTAACAAAAGTCTCAAGCAGTGCATCTCATACTGGGAGGGTGGTATCATTCCCACCAAGAGGGGTTTGGAAATGCATGGGAGCAATTTTTATTTTGCTACCATGACTAGGGATGCTACGAAAAGTTCATGACCAGGGCATGGATGTTACACATTTGCACAAATAACATGCTCTGGTCCTTTACCTAACTGCAACTGTGTTTTCCTACAGTTCTGTCTAAAGGGATAAGGGCTTTCCTGAAGTCACATTATTTTCTTATCCATTTAAATGCAATGTTTAATTATTTTGTGTGTCATGAATAGTAAATGTATTCAAGATAATTATGAGAAGTGATAAAAGCATGACTCGTATAGGAGCTTAATGATGGCTTCTAGCTTATACTTTTTAATTGAAGACTTCACATTCATCTGAAATGATGATAAAATTCTCAGATGTCCCAAAAAATATCTCAACCTCTGATTGCAAACAAAAAACTAAGGTTTTTCAGATAGCCATCATCATTCTTTCTCTCTTCTGCAGAAGTTCCAAGAGAGCTTGGCCAGAAATAGTTTAAATACTAAATGCAAATTGAAGCTTTGCTTTTCTTTAAAAATAGTGTATAGAAAATAAGGTACAAATATATAGTATGAATCTGTTGTTAATTTCCAATCCCTACTTTCTAGAGCTGTGGCTGTCTTTAAATGTTCCTAGTCTGCATTGAAATGTGCAGTAAATGTAAAATACACTTCAGATTTCAAAGACTCCATGTGAAATAAAGACTGTAAAATATCTCATAATTTTTATATTGATAATGAGTTGAAATGATAATTTGCATAGATTTGGTTAAATAGAACATATTATTAAAATTAAGATCACCTATTTTGTTTTACTTTTTAAAATGTGACTTCTAGAAAATTCAAATTGCATATGTAGCTAACACATTTCTATTGGACAGCATTGTTCTAGGGAATCAGTAAGAAATAAGCGAAAGCAGGTCATGTTTAGATGCTGTATTTAATCATTCTGGTTGGATGTCATTCACTGATCCTCTTATGTATTCCACACCATTTCACATTCCGCATGGATTTAGATAGCAGTGAACTTCCATATCAATTACAGAGTACTCTTATTTTTTCTGTGTCAGTTGATCAGTATCCACACTTGAGTATAGTTTTCATAATGGTACTTATGTTCCTGTTTCTAATTTTATACTACATGTATCAATTAAAACGCTGAAGATTCAGGAGGTTTGTCTCAATGTATGATCTATAACAAATCAGCTGTGATTGTATGATATTCTTAGAAATCTATTTTCTCCTTCCCAGTTCTCAGTGTCTCCTCTAGAAGGCGCTTTCAATCTTCCAACCACAGCTTGGGAGGCTGTTCCAGTCTTGCTGACTTTTAGTAAGAAGAAAACAGTTTCCAGTGAAGGTACTATCTAAAAATGTCTCCTTTGTGTAGAAGTGGTTTGCCATCAAACAATTCTTCTTGCATCATCAAACATCTCTTGACTGTAGCAGCTTGCAGTTTTGCTATTTAATTATTTATATAACATAAGTGGACAATCTTTTTATATAGTATCTGATTGCCTTCTCAAAGAAACACTATAAAGTTTTGACTTTAGCCCCAATTTTCTAGAAGAGAGATCTGAGACTCAGAAAAGCTAATGGCTTGCCTATAGTCACACAATTAGACTTCTGATTCCTAGCCAATGCTTTTGACTCTATTCCCTGCCTCCACTGTTGCCCTGGTAGGGAAGTAATTTATATCTGAAAATTACACGGAAAAGCCAAACTGTGAAAATTGAGTTGTACAGGCCACACCCTGGAATCTGTTCTACATTTGTTTCAAAGCACCAAATATTTGACTTCTGTGGAAATGGTGCCAAGGTAAATTAGGTGGAACCGGAAACAGGAACTTGCATATATGTCTGTATATTAGTAGCAATTTGAGATGTTTGAGTTTCTTTCTTTGTACAATAGAAATTGGAATAATATTGCCATGACTAGACAAATAGTACATGCTGATAGACTGTACATTATAGATGACTCATTCCCAATAGATCATACCCTTTGACATGACTTTTTAGTTGTTAGGAGGGATTTTTCCCTATTAACCATACCCAACACAAACTTCTGTTCTTACTGGCTTTCAGAACAAGATACTTGCATAAATTCCCCTGCAGTTATATGCTCCCTTTACTTAAAATCTGATAGCTTTCTGTATTTTATTCTATTAAATCTAAATCCTCATGCTTGATTTTCAAGAGCTCTCAATAATCTGACCCATCCTAGCCACCCAAACTTGTCTCCACTCTGCTTTTTTCTTTTCTTTTCTTTTTTTTTTTTTTTGAGATGGAGCCTCACTGTGTCACCCAGGCTGGAATATAGTGGCATAATCTCGGCTCACTGTAACCTCTTTCTCCTAGGTTCAAGTGATTCTCCTGCCTCAGCCGCCACCTGGGCTAATTTTTTGTATTTTTGGTGGAGACTTGGTTTCACCATGTTGGTCAGGCTGGTCTCGAACTCCTGATCTCAGGTGATCCACCCGCCTCGGCCTCCCAAAGTGTTGGGATTACAGGCATTAGCCACCACACCCAGCTTGTCTGCCACTTTTCTAATAGAACTCTTTCACTCTAGGAAGCTTAGGTCTCCGTACCGTCCTTTAAACAAATTGCTTTCTGCTACTGATGTGTCTTTTCCTATCTTGTTTTCTGCATTTGCCCTATCCTCTCTGTTTAGAATCTAAATTCTATGTATTCACTAAAGCTCAGTTCAGATTCCACCACCATCACTTACTTTCCTCCTTCTTTTAACTTGTTAGTGCTTAGAATTTGTAGTAAAACACATCTGAGCATTTATTGTGTGGCAGGACAGGGTTCTCTGATGCCCCACCCCCTTATTCTTACTGAGAGAAGTAACTGGTATTAGCAAGAGAGGCTTGTTTATCTTTTAGGAGTTCCCACTCTGAAGAATATGGATGAGGATTCAGAGTCATCCTCTACCCTTGGGGATGGAGCCAAATTTAGGGCTCCTTGGGCACAGGCATAAAGGCGTATCCATCTTCTAGACACTGGCCAAACACACACAAAAAGCGAGAACTCGCAGAAGAGGGAAGAAACGAAAGAGACGTCATGACGCCTAGCAGGAAATGAGATTTTGCAGGCTGACCTGATAGAATAAAGAAATGTATGTTTGTTATCATTTTTCTGACTCACTGTATTGTGACCAATCATAGTGTTTTTATTTTTACTAAGACCTTTACCAGGATTTACTTGGTTTGTAACTCTTAAGTTACCTTTAAGGATAGTTGAATTTTATCTCTTTCTGTCTAACTTACAAATTTTCTCTACATAAGTTTTTTTGACAAGTCTACTTCAGTATAAAGGATATTTAAGTATTTAAATTGTACAGTTTTATGAGTTTCGACACATGCATATGCACCTGAAGCCATCACCATGATCAAGAGGGGAAGGACACCCAAATTTCTTTGCGTCCATCTCTTCCTTATCTTGCCTCCTTGCCCCTTCACCAGGCAGCAGCTGATCTGTGTTCTGTTGTTATAAATTAGTTTGAATTTTCTAGTATTTTACATAAATGGAATTATGTAGTATGTATTGTTTTTGTCTGGTTTATTTCACTCAACCTCCCTGTTGCTGATATTGATCGTTCCTTATTATTGCCCAGTAGTGTTCTAAAATTTATGATCTATTTACTTGATGATGGGCATCTGGGGTTCTTAACTATTACAAATGGAGCTACTATGAACATTTGTGTGTACAAGTCTTAGTGTGGACAAATACTTTTATTTCTCTGGAATAAATACCCAGGGGTGGAAAGACTGGGTTCATATGATAGATGTGGTTTCACTTTTAAAGAAAATGCCAAACTGACTGTACCATTTAAATTCTAGCTAGCAATGTTATATCAATTGCCCTTATACTTGTCAATCTTTGTTATGATCAGCCTTTCCAATTTTAGCCATTCTAGCGGATGTGTAATAATAATATTATGGCTTTGATTTGCATTTCACTAATGGCTAATGATGTTGAGTGTCTTTTCATGTATGTATTTGCCATATGCGTATCTACTTTGGCGAAATGTCTGTTCAGATCTTTTGCCTACTTTCCCCAATTGGATTGTTTTCTTTTCTTTTTTTTTCCTTTTTTTCTTTCTTTCTTTGAGACGGAGTCTCGCTCTGTCGCCCAGGCTGGAGTGCAGTGGCATGATCTCGGCTCACTGCAAGCTCCGTGTCCCGGGTTCACGCCATTCCATTCTCCTGCCTCAGCCTCCCGAGTAGCTGGGACTACAGGCACCTGCTACCACGCTGGGCTAATTTTTTGTATTTTTTAGTAGAGACGGAGTTTCACCGTGTTAGCCAGGATGGTCTCGATCTCTTGACCTTGTGATCCATGCGCGTCAGCCTCCCAAAGCGCTGGGATTACAGGCATGAGCCACCGCGCCCTGCCTGGAGTGTTTTCTTATTGATAAGTTGTAAGAATTATTTATATGCTCTAAATAAAATTCTTTTTTTGAGTAGATGTTTTGCAAATACTTTCTCCTAGTCTATGGCTTACCTTTCCATTTTCATAACAGTGAATGTAGAGACAGCAAAAGTTTTTTGTTGTTGTTTCAGACAGGGTCTCCTTCTGTTGCCCAGGCTGGAGTGCAGTGGCACAACCATGGCTCACTGCAGCCTCAACCTCCCAGGCCCCAGTGATCCTCCTACCTCAGCCTCCTGAGTAGCTGGGAGCACAGGTATTTGCCACCATGCCCAGCTAACTTTTTAAATTTGGGAGGAAGAGCTGGGGGGTGGGGTCTCTCTGTGTTGCCAGGACTGATCTCAAACTCCTGGGCTCAAGTGATCCTCCTATCTTGGCCTCCCAAAGAGTGAGATTACAGGTGTGAGCCACTACGCCCAGCCAAAAGTGTTTAGTTTTATTAAGCCCAATAGATTAATTTACTTCTTTTAGAGATTGTGCTTTTTTGTGTGTATTTTAAAATCTTTGCCTATGTTTTATTCTAGAAGTTTTATACCTTTAGTTCTGACATTTAGGTCTATGATCTATTTTGAGTTAATTTTTTATATCGTATGTGGCAAGGATTGAAGTTATTTATTTATTTTTTAGTTATGGCTATGCAATTGTTGCAACACCATTTATTATAAAGATTACCTTTCTTCAGTTGAATTCTCTTGCCATGTTTGTGGAAAATCAGTTGTCTATATATGTGTGGGTCAATTTTTAGACCCTCAATTCTGTTCCATTGACTTGTATGTCTGTGTTTACAACAATACCACATGGTTGTAATTAATATAACTTAATAATAAATCTTGGTAAAGGCAATGTAACTCCTCCAACTTTGTTGTTCTTTTCAAAGATATTTTGGCTATTCTCTGTCCTTATTATATGATTTCCATGTAAATCTTAAAATTAGCTTGTCAATTTCTACAAAGAAGCCTGCTGAATTTTGATCGGGCTTGTATTAAATCCATCAAGTAATTAGGGGAAAATGGACATCATTACACATTTAAGTCTTCCAATCTGTGAAGATAGCATAGCTTTCCATTTAATTATTCCTTACTTTTTATCAGCAATGATTTGTATTCTTCAGTGCTCAGTTTTTTCACATCTGTTGTCAGATTTATTCCAAAGTATTTCATTTTTTGATGCTGTTACAAATAGCATTACTCTTTTAATTTCAAGTCATAATTGTTTATTGTGAGTGTGTAATAACACAATTAATTTTTGCATATTGATCTTTTATTCTGCAACTTTGCTAAACTCACTTTTTAATTTAGTGGCTTTTAGATTCTTTAGGATATTCTATAGTGCCAATCATTTTGTCTGCTTATTTTACTTCTTTCTTTTCGATTTGCAGGCATTTTATGTTTTTCTTGCCTTATTTCATGGGCTAGAACCTCTATTACATTGTTAAATAGAGGTGGTAAAAGCAGACCTCTGTGACTTTTTCCTTCTTTGAGGGAAAGTTTTCTGTCAATCACCAACATGACTGACGCTAGCAGTAGATATTTTGTATTAATTTGGGAAAGTTTCCGTCTATTCTCAGTGTGCTGGGAGTTTTTGTTTTTGTTTTTGTTTTGAGACAGAGTTTTGTTCTGTGGCCCAGGCTGGAGTGCAGTGACATGATCACAGCTAACTGCAACCTCTGCCTCCCAGGTTCAAGCAATTCTCGTGCCTCAGCCTTACAAGCAGCTGGGACTAGAGGCATGCTCCACCACGCTTGGCTAATTTTTATTATTTTAGTAGAGATGGAGTTTTGCCATGTTGGCCAGGGTGGTCTCGAACTCCTGGCCTCAAGCGATCCACCTGCCTCAGCCTCCCAAAGTGCTGGGATTATAAGTGTGAGCCACCGCGCCTAGCCAAGTTTTTATTAGGAATAAATGTGGGGGCCGGGCACCATGGCTCTCACCTGTAATCCCAGCACTTTGGGAGATGAGGCAGGTGGATCACCTGAGGTCAGGAGTTCGAGACCAGCCTGGCCAACACAGTGAAACCCCATCTCTACTAAAAATACAAAATTTAGCTGGGCGTAGTGGCACATGCCTGTGATCCCTGCTACTCAGGAGGCCGAGGCAGGAGAACTGCTTGAAGCTAGGAGGCAGAGGTTGCAGTCAGCCAAGATCGCACCATTGCACTCCAGCCTGGGCAACAAGCATGAATACTTGGTCTAAAAAAAAAAAAAAAAAAAAAGAAGGAAGGAAGGGAATTTGTCAAATGTTTTGTGGCATCTACTGGGATGATCATATACATTTTATTGCTTAATCTATTAATATGATAAATTACATCGATTGGCTTTTGAATAGTAAAACAACCTTGCATTGCTGTGATAAAATCTGCTTGGTGGTGATGCATTACCATCATTATATACTGATAGGTTCAACTTGCTAAAATTTTGTTAAGGATTACTGCATCTGTGTTCATGAAGTCTTTTATAATGTCATTATTATAAGGTTGTTTTCCGATTTGGATATCAGAATAGTACTGGTGTTATAGAATTAATATGGACATATTTCATTCTCTTGAATTTTTTGAAAGAGTTTGTATACAGTTGGTATTATTTCTGCCTTAAATGTGTAATAGAAATCACCATTGAATTTATCTGGATCTGGAGTTTTCTTTGTTGGAAGGTTGTTTTTTCTTTTTCTTTTTCTTCTTTTTTTTTTTAAGATGGAGTCTTGCTCTGTCACCAAGTCTGGAGTGCAGTGGTGTGGTGCAGTCTCGGCTCACTGCAACCTCTGTCTCCTGGGTTCAAGCTATTCTCCTGCCTCAGCCTCCCAAGTAGCTGGGACTACAGGTGTGTGCCACCACGCCTGGCTAATTTTTGTATTTTTAGTAGAGACGGAGTTTCACCATGTTGGCCAGGCTGGTCTCCAACTCTTGACCTTGGGTGATCCACCCACCTCAGCCTCCCAAAGTGCTGGGATTACAGGCGTGAGCCACTGTGCCTTGCCTGGAAGGTTGTTTTTTCTAGCCACCAATTAATTTCTATAATAAATATAGGGCTTTTCAGGTTACCTTGTTTTTAACTGAATGAACTTTGGTAGTCTGTGTCTTTCAGAGGCTAAATATTTTATCTAAGTTGTCTAACTTATTTCTTCTTCTAATGTCTAGAATTTGTAGTGATGTCCTCTCTCTCATTTCTAATATTGGTATTTAGTATCTTCTCTCTTTTTAACCCCCGGATCAGTCTGACTAGAAGTTTATGAATTTTATTGATATTCTTGAAGAGTGAACTTTTAGTTTCATTGATTTTCTCTATTTTCTTTTTGTTTTTCATTTTCTTGGTTTTTAAAAATCTTATCTTTATTATTTCCTTTCTCCTGCCCACTAGGGTTTTAATTTTCTTTTCCTTTTCTAGTTTTTTAAGGTAGAAGCTGAGGATATTAATTTGAGACCTTTCTGGTTTTTCTAATAGAGGCAAATTAGGGCAATAACTTTACCTCTAAGCAGGATTTTAGTGGCATCTCACAAATTTTTTTTTTTTTTTTTTTTTTTTGAGACAGAGTCTCGCTCTGTCGCCCAGGCTGGAGTGCAGTGGTGCAATCTCGGCTCACTGCAAGCTCTGCCTCCCGGGTTCACGCCATTCTCCTGCCTCAGCCTCTCCGAGTAGCTGGGACTACAGGCACCCGCCACCACGCCCAGCTAATTTTTTTGTATTTTTAGTGGAGACGGGGTTTCACTGTGGTCTCGATCTCCTGACCTCGTGATCCGCCCACTTCGGCCTCCCAAAATGCTGGGATTACAAGCGTGAGCCACCGTGCCCGGCCACAAATTTTTATATGTTTTCTTTTCATTTTCAATCACTGTTAAACATTTTCTTATTTCCCACTAGACTTCTTCTTTGCCTCATGCATTATTTAAAAGTTTGTTATTTAGTGTATTAGTCTGTTTTTACGCTGCTGATAAAGACCTACCTGAGTCTGGGCAATATACAAAAGAAAGAGATTTATTGGACTCACTGTTCCGCATTGCTGGGGAGGCCTCACAATCATGGTGGAAGGCAAGGAGAAGCAAGTCACATCTTACATGAATGGCAGCAGGCAAAAAGAGAGCTTGTACAGGGAGACTCCCGTTTTAAAAATCATCAGATCTCATGAGACCCATTCACTATCACGAGAACAGCACAGGAAAGTCCTGCCCTGTGATTCAATCATCTGTCACTGGGTCCCGCCCACAACATGCAAGAATTATGGGAGCTACAAGATGAGATTAGGGTGGAGACACAGAGCCAAACCATATTATTCCACCCCTGGCCTCTGCCAAATCTGATATCTTCACATTTCAAAGCCAATCATGCCTCCCCAAAAGTTCCCCAAAGTCTCAACTCATTCCAACATTACCTCAAAAGTCCACAGTCAGCCGGGCATGGTGGCTCACACCTGTAATCCCAGCACTTTGGGAGGCTGAGGTGGGCAGATCACCTGAGGCCAGGAGTTTGAGACAAGCCTGGCTGATATGGCGAAACCCCATCTCTACTAAAAATATAAAAATTAGCCAGGTGTGGTAGCACACGCCTGTAATCCCAGCTACTTGGGAGGCTGAGGCAGGAGAATCACTTAAGCCTAACAGGTGGAGGTTGCAGTGAGCTAAGATTGTGCTACTGCACTCCAGCCTGGGCAACAGAGTGAGGTTCTCTCTCAAAAAAAAAAAAAAAAAGTCCACAGTCCAAAGTCTTATCTGAGAAAAGGCAAGTCCCTTCCACCTATGAGCCTGTAAAATCAAAAGCAAGTTAGTTACTTCCTACATACAATGGGAGTGCAGGCACTGGATAAATAGAGCCATTCCAAATGGGAGGAATTGGCCAAAAGAAAGGGGCTAGAAGCTCTATACAAGTCCTTAATCTAGTGGGGCAGTCAAATCTTAAAGCTCCAAAACTATCTCCTTTGATCCCACGTCTCACACCCAGGTCATGCTGATGGAATGGGTGGGTTCCCATAGTCTTGGGGAGCTCCACCCCTGTGGCTTTGCAGAGTACAGCCTCCCTCCCAGCTGCCTTCACAGGCTGGCACTGAGTGTCTGTGGCTTTTCCAGGTGCATGGTGCAAGCTGTCAGTGGATCTACCATTCTGGGGTCTGGAGGATGGTGACTCTTTTCTCACAGCTCCATTAGGCAGTCCCCCAGTAGGGACTCTGTGTGGGGGATCCCATTCTAAATTTCCCTTCTGCGGTGCCCTAGCAGAGGTTCTCCATGAGGGCTCCGCTCCTGCAGCAAACTTTTGCCTGAGCATCCAGGCCTTTCCTTGCATCTTCTGAAATCTAGGTGGAGGTTCCTAAACCTCAATTCTTGACTTCTGTTCACTCGCAGGCTCAACATCACATGAAAGCTGCCAAGGCTTGAGGCTTGCATCCTCTAAATCCATGGCCCAAGCTCCACATTGGCCCCTTTCAGCCACAGCTTAAGCAGGTGGCATACAGGGCACCAAGTCCCTAGATTGCATACAGCAGAGGGACCCTGGGCCCGGCACACAAAACCACTTTTTCCTCCTAAACCTCCAGGCCTGTGATGGGAGGGGCTACCACAAAGGTCTCTGACATGCCCTGGAGACATTTTCCCCATTGTCTTGGCTCGTTGTTACTTATGCAAATTTCTGCAGCCAGCATGAATTTCTCCCCAGAAAATGGGATTTTCTTTTCTATCACATTGTCAGGCTGTAAATTTTCCAAACTTTTTTTTTTTTTTTTGAGACAGATTCTCGCTCTTTCACCAGGCTGGAATGTAGTGGCGCGACCTTGGCTCACTGCAACCTCCACCTCCCGAGTTCAAGTGATTCTCCTGCCTCAGCCTCCCAAGTAGCTGGGACTACAGGTGTGCACCACCATGCCCAGCTAATTTTTGTATTTTTAGTACAGATGGGGTTTCACCATGTTTGCCAGGATGGTCTTGATCTCTTGAGCTCGTGATCCACCCACTTCAGCCTCCCAAAGTGCTGGGATTACAGGTGTGAGCCACTGTGCCCAGCCAAATTTTCCAAACTTTTATGCTCCATTTCCCTTTTGAAGCTGAATGCCTTTAACAGCACCCAAGTCACCTCTTGAATGCTTTCTTTTAGAAATTTCTTCTGCAAGATACCCTAAATCATCTCTCTCAAGTTCAAAGTTCCACAAATCTCTAGGGCAGGGGCAAAATGCTGCCAGTCTCTTTGCTAAAACATAACAAGAGTCACCTTTGCTCCAGTTCCCAACAAGTTCCTCATCTCCTTCTGAGACCACCTCCTTCTGGACCTTATTGTCCATATCACCATCAGCATTTTTGTCAAAGCCATTCAACAAGTCTCAAGGAAGTTCCAAATTTTCCCACATTTTCCTGTCTTCTTCTGAGCCTTCCAAATTGTTCCAACCTCTGCCTGTTACCCAGTTCCAAAGTTGCTTCCACATTTTTGGGTATCTTTTAGCAATGCCCCACTATACTGGTACCAATTTACTGTATTAGTTTGTTTTCATCCTGCTGATAAAGATGTATCTGAGACTGGGCAATTTACAAAAGAAAGAGGTTTATTGGACTCACAGTTCCACATGGCTGGGGAGGCCTCACAATCATGGCAGAAGGCAAGGAGCAGCAAGCCACGTCTTACATGGATGGCAACAGACAAAAAGAGAGCTTGTACAGGGAGACTTCCAGTTTAAAAACCATCAGATTTTGTGAGACCTATTCACTATCATGAGAACAGCATGGGAAAGACCCACCCCATGATTCAATAACCTCTCACCGGGTCCCTCCCACAACACATGGGAATTATGGGAGCTACAAGATGAGATTTGGGTGGGGACACAGAGCCAAACTATACTATTTAGTTTCTAAAACTTGGAGATCTTCCAGATATCTTTTTGTTATTGATTTCTAATTTAATTCCATGTGGTCAGAGAACATATTTTGCATAATTTGAATTTTTAAAAACATATTGTTCTGTGGCCCATGACATTGTTGTAAATATTCCACAAAAACTTAAAAGGAATATGTATTCTGTTGTCGTCGAGTGGAGTGTTCTACAAATATCAATTAGGACAAGTTAATTGATGGTGTTAAGCCTTCTATATCCTTACTGATTATCTGGGTTCTTGTTCTATCAATTACTGAGAGAGAGGTGTTGAAATCTCCAACTATTTGTGCAGTTCTCCTATTAGGTTTTATCACCTTTTGCTTCATGAATTTTAAAGCTCTATTATTAAATGTATATACATTTAAAATTGTTGTATCATCTTGATGAGTTGTCTTCTTTAACATTATGAAATGGCTATCTCTGGTAATATTCTTTGCTCTTAAATCTGTTTTGTCTGATATTAATATGGCTACTCTAGCTTATTTTGATTAGTGTTAGCGTGGTTTATCTTTTTTTACATTTAATGTATTTGTGTCATTATGTTTCTATTGTGTTTTCTTGTAGACAGCATCTAGTAGGGTATTGCTTTTGAATTGTATCTAACAATCCTGCCTTTGACCATTTACATTTAATGTGATTATTGATATGATTGATAAAATCCAGGGTGTTGTTATTTCCTTTCTATTTGTCCCATCTGTTTTTTTTTTTTTCCCTTTTACTCTTTTATCATCTACTTCTGAATTAACCACAGGTTATCTCCTTTGTGAGCTTACTAGCTATAACTCTGTGCTTTTTTGGTGTTGCCTCAGGGTTTATAATATATATCTTTATTATACTATACCTTCATGGAATATTTTATCACTTCATCTATAGTTTAAGATCTTTATTTCTATTTCTCCTCTCCTGCTTTTATACTTTTATTGTCATTCATTTTAATGTACATATATTGTATATTTCATGATATATTGTTATTAGTTTGCTTTAAACAGTTAATTATCTTTTAAAGAGATTTTAAAAATAAGAAACATGTTTTGTATATTTTAAGTAGGAAAATATTTTATATTTGCCCACATATATACATTTCTGGCATTCTTTATTCTTTGTTGTATATCCAGATTTCCATCTGGTATTTTTTTCTGCCTAAAGGGCTTCAATGTTTCTTGAATTATAGATCTTGTAGTGATGAATTCTTTCAGCATTTGTGCACGTGAAAATGTATTTTACCATATTTTGTCTTGCTTTATTTTGCATATTTAGAAATTTAGTTTTTGACATGAGAGTCTTTTGGAGGGGTACAGCTTTATTGACCTATAACTCGCATACCATACAATCCACCCACTTGAAGTGTACAGTTCTATGGTTGTTAGTAGAGAGATGTGTAGCCTTCACCACAATCAATTTTAGAACATTTCCATCACCCCAAAGAGAAACTTTGTACACTTCATCTATCAGTCCTTGAGTTCCCATCTCTTCCAGCCCTGGGCATCCTACTTTCTGTGTCTATAGATTTTTCTACTCTGAAAAATGTCATCTAAATGGAACCATGCAGTATGTGGCTTTTTGTGGCTAAGTTCTTTCATTTAGAATAATGCATTCAAGGGTCACTTATGTTGTAGTATGTATCATTACTTCATTCCTTTTTAATTGTCATTGTATTGATATACCTACCATATTTTATACCTACCATTAATTCATCAGTTGAATGAACATGGGGGTTGTTTCCATTTTTTACTTTCATGAATAAGCTATTATGAGCATTGGTGGACAGGGTTTTGTGTGGATATAAGTTTCATTGCTCTTGGTTATATAACTAGGGGTAGATTTATTGGGTCATATGGTAATTCTATGTTTATCTTCTTGAGGAACTGCTAGACTATTTTCCAAAGTGCCTGTACCACTTGATGTTCCTACCAGCAATGTATGCGTGTTCCCATTTCTCCACATTCTTGCCAACATCTGTTATTCTCTTTTATATTATAGCCAACCTAGTAGGTATGAAGTAGTGTCTCATTGTGGTTTTGATTTACACTCCTCTACTAGCTAATGATGTTGAGTATCTATCCTTTCATTTGCTTATGGGCCATTGAATATTTTCTTTGGAGAAATGTCTATTCCAATCCTTTGCCCATTTTGTTTTTTTGTTTTGTTTTGTGTTGTTTTGAGACAGAATCTAGCTCTGTCGCCCAGGCTGAAGGGCAGTGGTGTGATCTCGGCTCACTGCAACCTCCTCCTCCCAGGTTCAAGTGATTCTCCTGCCTCGACCTCCCTAGTAGCTGGGATTACAGGAGCATGCCATCACGCCCAGCTGATTTTGTTGTATTTTAGTAGAGATGGGGTTTCACTGTGTTGCCCAGGCTGGTCTAGAACTCCTGAGCTCAGGCAATCCACCTGCCTCGGCCTCCCAAAGTGCTAGGATTACAGGCGTGAGCCACCGCACCTGGCCCCTTTGCCCATTTTCAAATTGGGTTATTTATCTTTTTGTTATTGAGTTGTAAGAGTTCCTTATATATTCTAGGTACAAGTCCTTTATCAGATATATTAATTTCAAATATTTTCTTCTGTTCTTTTTGACTGCCTTTTCATTTTTCTTTTTTTAAATTTTGTTTTGATATAATGTCTCTTCATTTTCTTGATGGTAACCTTTGAAGCATAGAAGTTTTATATTTGATAAAGTCTAATTTATCTGTTCTTTTCTTTTGTTCCTTGTGCTTTTGGTGTCATAGATGAGAAACCATTGCCTATTCCAGGATTTACCCCTATGTTTTTTTCTAAGAATCTTATGGTTTTAGCTATGATATTTAGGTCTGTAATCCATTTGGAGTTAAGTTTTATATGTGGTAGGAGGTAGGGTTCAACTTAACTCTTTTGCACATGGATATTCAGTTGTCTTAGCATCATTCATTGAAAAGACTTTACCTCATCTTTGAAAGAAAGACTACCTCATCTTTGGTATATAATTCCAGAATGTCAACTTTCTTTTCTTTCAGAACTTTAAAAATGTTGATCTAATGCGTTCTGGCTGACATGGCTCTGAAAAGAAGTATACTGTCATTTTATCTTTGCTCCTTTCTATATATTATGTATATTTTCTGTAGATCCTTTTAAAGTTTTTTTCCTTACCACTGGTTTTAGCTAATTTGATGTGCATTGGTGTTGTTTTCTTGATGTTTCCTGTGCTTGGGGTTTGTTGGGCTTCTTGAATCTACGAGTTTTCATCAAATTTGGAATACCTTTACTCATTATTTATTCAAAAATGTTTTCTGTCTCTTCATCTCCTTCAGAGACCCCAATTACACATACATTGGACTGGTTGAAGTTGTGCACACTGATGGTCTATTCATTTCTTTCCATCTCTTTACTCTTTGTGTTTCATTGTTTGATTTTTTTCTTTTTAAAAATTTTTGTTTTTCTTTTTTTGCTTTGTACATCTGTCAGCTCATACCTATGGGTTTCATTGTGAAGAGTTTATATTGCTACATCTTCAAGCTCACTAATATTGTCTTCTGTAGTATACAGTTTTTGTTAATCCTATCCAGCGTATTTTTTTATCTTAGGCATTGGTTTTTTTCACCTAAGTTTGAATTCAATTGTTTTTATATCTTGTTTCTCTTTTATATACGTATGCTTTCCTATAGCATTTTGAACATATGGACTATAACTGTGTTCATATCCTTGTGTAATAATTCCATCATTAGTGTCATTTTTGATCATTTCTATTGATCAATTTCTCTTCATTATGGGTTGCATTTTCTTACTTCTTTGCATACCTTATAATTTTTCACTGCATTCCAGACATCATGAATTTACCTTGTGGAGTGTTAGATATTTTTGTATTCTTTTAAATATGCTAGAGGTTTATTCTGGAATGCAGTTAATTTACTTGGAAGCATTTTGATCTTTTCAAGGCTTGCTTTTAAGTTTTGCTAGGCAGGACCAGGGTAGCCTCTAATCTTGGGCTAATTTTTCCCTTTTACTGAATACTTTACTTGATGCCCTGTTTATTACAGATTTTTCTTTTTTTTTTTTTTTTTTTTGAGATGGAGTCTCGCTCTACTCTGGCTGGTGATAATACAAACTGTTCTGCACTCTAACAATTGTCTCTTCCATTCCTCCCTGGTGTTCTTTTCCTGGCATCAGCTAGTTCCTTACACACATATGCTTATTGTTCCTCAGCTGAAGACTTGAAGGAAATTCTCTGTAGATCTCTGGAGCTGTCTCTGTACAATTCTCTCTTTTCCATGTAGCATTTTTTTTTTCCTCTCTTGGACTTTGCCCTGTGAACTCTAGCTACATTGGCTTCCTCAAACTCTCAAATCTGTTTCTTTAACTCGAGAAGATTTCCTATTTGAGTTTCCCTTCCCTGGCTGTGTCCTGGAAACTCTCCAGGCAGTAAGCAAGGGCAATCATAGCACTCATCTCATCTCTCAAGTTTATGTTAGGGATTACTGTTCTATATTGCTTATTGTCCAATGTCTGACAACATTTCATATATTTTGTCCAGATTTTTAGATGTTTAATGTGAAAGGGTAAATCCTGTCCCTGTTACTCCATCTTGGGTGGAAGCTATAGTTGTCAATAAATGTTTGACTCCATTCTCTAAACACTGAGTGATTTTATCATTGGCAATAGACTAGGTTCTTACTGGTAACTTCAGTGTTAGACCTTCTGTTTGTTCATCGCTAGGCACCATGTCAAGTTTACAATGATATATGTTATTGTGATGTCTCCTATTTGTTTCAGTTATCTCTTGTTTTCTCATTTAGACTGCAAATTCCCTGAGGTCAGAAACCCTCCAATCTTACATTTCTATGTATCTTCCACCCAAAACTAGACAAATTTATTTTTAACGCTTAATCTTTACCCATTTGAAAATTCCATTTGAAGTGTTACCAAATAATACACATAGGATTAGAGTTTATGTTAAACATCAATGCCACATATTCAAGTGCTATGAGTGAAAATGAATGCTGATTCATCCCCTAATTTTATATACGCTAGGAGGAAGAACCACCACCCCTACCTTCATTGTGGTCAGCTGAGAACTGCCTTCTAATTATCCACCAGGCTTGTCAATATCTTTTTAAGAAAATAATTTTTTCAAAAATGCGGATAAATCAAAACCCTGTAAAATCTACACACTTAAGTAGCTAGTTCTTCAGTAACAGAGAGCTCTGACCTTTCATGTAAAAGCATATGTAAATATTAGTCAAAGTAAATATTATTCACTTTGTAAAGTAATAATATTCAATTAGATCATGTTGGAGTTTTGTTTTTTTATCAATGAATTGTTATTAATTCTAATCTAAGGAGAAATAAGATAAAATCATGTTCTAAATCTGCTTTAATATTCTGGTAGTATATAGGGAAAAAATACGTGCTATTTCATCCACTCCCTCTGCAACAAATACACCCTCATTCAACAGTAAATACATTTCAGGTTCTGTCCTTGGCGGTAAGGATGCCGCTGAGGGGAAGACACCAAATGCCTTGTTTTCATGGTATATTCCCTTTTGGTACTATTCCTTTTACGGAGGCTTTATTTAGGTTAATAGCATAATATATTTATAATATGTGAAGATCCGTGGGTTTATTCAACAAATCATTTGTTGAGTACCTTATATATTCCAGACATTGTTCTAGGCACTGATACTACAGCAGTGAACAAAATAGACAAATCTGCTGCTTCCATGGAGCTTATATTGGAGGTTGGGTGGCAGTGAAGTAGATAAACATAAGGCAGGTGGTAAACGCTCTAAAGAAAAATAAAGCAGGGTGATGAGCCAGCTAGTTATGAGAAGGAGTTCTGTTTTATGTAGGGGTATCAGGGAAGGCCTCACTTGTAAGATATGGCACTGTTACAGAGACACGATGAAGTGAGGAAACTAGTTAGCCAGGCAGACTATTTGCGGAATTATTCCAGGCTGAAGGAAAATTGCAAGTGCAGATACACGAATGCAGGGTTAGGCTTGGTGTATCTGAGTGGAACCAACAGAGCAAGGGAGGAGTGTTAGGAAATGAGGGTAAAAGGGCAGAGGAGTAAAATTAAATAAGACAGTGTACTCCATAAAAAAGTAATTGCATTTTACTTGGAAATGGGAAGCCATGGGAAGGTTATGAGCAGGGGAGAGGCATGACCACATTTATTTCATAAAACTATTGCCTTAGCTACTATTGAGACTATGACTTTGGAAGGGCAAGAGCAGAAGCAAGAACATGACAAGGCTATTGCAGTTATTCGGGTGAAAGATGGGTGGCCTGGCCTGCACTGCTGGCACTGGAGATGGGGAGAAGTGGTCAGATTCTGAATGTATTTCAAATGTTTATGCTGAGTGAAAGAGTCAGACAAAAAAAGAATGTATACTGTACTATTCCATTTATATCAAATTCTAGAAAATGCAAACAAATCTGCAGTGACAGAAGGTTGTCTGAAGACAGCTGGGACAAGGGAGGTAGGGATTATAAAGGATCATGAGAACTCTTTCAGAGGTGATGAATATGTTAATTAGCTTCATTATGGTAATAGTCTCATGGGTGTAGACATATGTCAAAAATTATCAAATTGTACACTTTAAACATGTGCAATTTATTGTAGGTTAATTATACTTCAACAAAGCTATTAAAAAAGACATGGGATTGTCTAATGGATTGGACTTGGGTGTGAGAGAAAAAAGGCCAAAGATGGTTTGTATGTTTTTGGCTTAAGCACCTGGAAGATAGGAATTAAATTGTCATTCCTATTCCTCAAATAGGGAAGACTGAAAGGAGCAGAGTTTGAGAGAAAAAGATAAAGAGTTTGGTTTTCAACATATTGTTAGAGATGCCTGTTAGACACATCTAAGATATTAAAACCAATAAATACACAGTAGAAAAGAAATGAAGAATGAACGAACTACTACTTGGATAGAAAGTGCTTGTCCATGACCTTACCAAATGTATATTTTCTCAGGACAGCATTGGAATTACATTGGCCCAATAGGATCTCTCACGGCTCCTACAGACAAAAATTTGTGAGCATCTGTTTACCGTTTTTTCCTTATTCGATATAGTGGATTGCACAGACAAGCCACATTCTTTCTTCTTCCTTTTAAATAATACGATTTGTTTGGGAAACCAGCTGCTGGGTTTGTTGTTCAAGGTTGATGAGTAACCCTAGAGATTGCAATGAGAAGCTGCTGGTCACAGACAAATGCCAAGTTCTTCACCCAGGGCTGGAGAGCATTGTAGCCACTCTTCTCTGGGCTGACCTGCTCATGCCGTCCCCTGCTTTTTTAATTGCACATATAAATAATCCAGTATAGTATGATTTAAATAAGATTTTGCTTCCCTGCTCAGAAAGAAAGTACAAAAATTGCTTGTTGCTTGATGGAGTCTTTACAGAGTTGTGATTAAAAAGGAGCATACTACCTGGGTTTGAATCTTAGCTCCATCACTCACTAGGTCTTTGAATGCCTTAAGGTAGTCATCTCTGAATTGGGGATCATAATAGGACCTACTACTCTAAGGTGCGATTGTTGTGAAGATTAATCTTAATTCATATGTATAAAGACCCTAGAATAACAACAGGGCATAAAGTACTCAATAAATGTTAGCTGCTATTAACTAGTTTTCCCTACTCTGACAATTATTATTTAGTTGTTTTCATGTCAGTTGGTTTTCACTAAGTCGTGGACTTGTTTAGACAAGGTCCTCTCCCACACCACCCTGGGTGCGTATACAATGTCTGGCATGAAATAAGTATAAAATGGAAGCTCATCACACTGTTGTTGAATTAATTTACTTTTTCCCTATGGATATAGATCTACGAATCTCAAGATCTCAGCCCAAGGACCATTACCCATTTCTATTAACGACCAAGCAGGCCACGTGCTCTGATTTACATCCTCAGCCCCCTATTCCACTTACCTCCCCTTTTCTTAATCAAAGAGCATCACGGGATGGTGCCCCCAAGGAAGCCCTGGGAGGCTGAAGAGGAGGGAGCCTGAAACCAGAGAATAACAGTGGCAAATCGCGGGTGGGATTTGGTAGTTCAGAAAAGGAGGTACCATGCCAAGAGTGGGGGTAGCGGGGTGAAGTAGCGGGGTGAAGTGGGGGGCTGGTTCGGGACAGGCCACAAACCAGAAGCTGCGAGAAGGTGGCAGAAGAGACCTGTTGAGATGGCGCAGGGTTGGGGGACCCAAGCGTGCAGGGAGGGGTGAACTACGAATGGAGTCACGCGGAGGTTTTGCGAGGGACTGGAGCAAAGGCAGGTGATTGGTCGAGGGAGAACACTTAAGAGTCCTGGTTACCAACGCAGCGACCAGAGAAGGCTTCGAGGAGAGGACGAGGCTGCTGCCAGTCCTCCTCCTGGAGATCTCCCCTATCCCTCCTAGAGCCCCTGCTAACGTGTCAGTCGGAAACTGCTCAGACCTTCGCGGGCGCCGCCCCTCTGCGCTTCTCTTCCCACATGCCCCCGGCGCTCCGCCCGGTCCCCGCCCGCGTCCCCGCCCCCGCCCCGTCCCGTCCCGCCCCCCTCCCCCCCGCCCCCCCCCCCCCCGTCCCCCCCCCCGCCCCGCCCCCGTCCCCGCCCCGTCCCGCCCCCGTCCCCGCCCCTCTGCGCCCGCCCCGGCCTCCTCCTCCGCGTCACCGGCTCCCCGAGGTGACCACAACATGGCTGCGGCGCCTGGGCTGCTCGTCTGGCTGCTTGTGCTCGGGCTGCCCTGGCGGGTGCCGGGCCAGCTGGACCCCAGCACTGGCCGGCGCTTCTCGGAGCACAAACTCTGCGCGGACGACGAATGCAGCAGTGAGTGCGCTGGAGTGGCGGCTGGCCCCGGGGTCTCCGCGGCGGCGCCGCCTGGGCTGTGCGGGGGCCGGAGTTCCGCAGCCCCGCGGGCCGGCCCGGGGGTCGCAGGCGGGACGGGCTGAACGCGGGGGTGGGCGTGCTCCGGGTCCCTGTGTCTGCCTTCTCCCGCTGTGCCTGCGCCCGGCCCCTCGGGCCTGACCATGGGGGTCTGCACCTCCCACTTGTTGCCAGCGTTTTATTTTTCCTCTGCTGAGGCGGGGGGTTGCTTGCGGTGGTCCCTGGCTTCCCCAGTAGTGGCTCACAGCGTCCCCTTCCTACCCCCCGCCAACCACCTGGGCTCGGAGGGTAGATGTGGTTGCGCGCCGTGCGTCTGGGCTCCCCACGCCGCAACCAAAGCTTTCCTGCCTGCGCTGCGGGGACCTCGGTGGGTGCATCACCCCGGCAGATGCGCTAAGGGCTCGGTGGGCGTTTTCCCAGTGGCAGGTTGATGGTGTGGTTTCTTTGGAAAGGCTCCCTGGCGCTGCTCCTTTGCCCTTCTGCTTTATTGGGATTTGGGCTTGGAACGCCTTTTGAACAGGAATTGGGAGTTTAGGTTTGGGACGAGTCCGGAGTCCAAGCACTCATTGTATTCCGAGGTCTCTGCCCCGACTTTGACCAATCCTGTCGTTTCTGTGCTTGGAAGCCTCCTTGCAGACTGCCAGGCAGGGCTGCAGGAAGACCAAAATCTTTCGCTCTGCAGAGACCGAGGATCTGCACCGGCCACCTGGGACCGGCAGCCTCCTCTTCTGTGCGCAGGAAGCGGAATTGCTCTCCAGTCTGGGATTGGAGGTGGGCGGTGGAGAGGGCACAGATCTTCAGGCTCAGATGAAGAGGGTTGTTACAGGAATGACAATAAATACTCCAAGGATCTCATAAGCCAAGTTTGGTTTAGCCTTGGCCACTTGTGTGTTGAAACCTCTTCCCTGTATGTTCGCCGGACCAGGATCATTTTAGGGCCTCCCAGACCGTCTCAACCTTGTAACTTACTGACAGCCACTGCAGAAACGGTTTTTCATACACTGTTAAGCAATGCCTATAGAACAGTATTCATTTTAAGAAGGCCAAGAACCCTACGGTTTAGCTATTTATATTCAAATTGATGTTATCAAAACCGAATTTCATAATATGAACTGTTTGTATCTCTACAACACTAATCAAGAAAAGAGATCTCTAATGAGTGTGAAGCCATTGCTAGAGATAACCCTGTGGTTGATGTAAATAAACACTACAAAAGCGGTACAACTGCCATGATTTTTCCCTTTAGTTTTCTTGGGTCAAAACCACGCTGTTACCCATTTGCTGTTGGCAATGGCAAGATAGTTGGTATTCTTTGCTTGCAAGCATTGCCCTGCCTGGGTTCCTCAAAACAGGTTACCTGGAGAATCATCACATCACTGATGCTTCTTCAGTACTGAGGCGTGATGTTAGAAGAGCTCACGGTTGTAACATAATTTGAGAAATGGTAGTGTTCAGAGGAAACCAAATACAATAGGCATCAACAGGAGCAAGGTCTAGATGAGTCTGTCTTGTGTTGTAGAAAGTGTTTAGTAATGTGAGTGTGTACGGTGCCCTTGTGTGCTTTTCAAATAGCTGTTCCACAGAGCGCATTTTGTTGGCATCTGATATATTATTATAAATCCTCTATGATCTATTATAAGGGGGAGCAAAAGAAACATTGCCATTTCCAATTCTGATCTTATTCTCAACCTTAAATTGTCCATCACCTTAAACCTGGCCTCACACTCAATTATATCTGAGCTACAAAGCTGACATGTTGGAAAGTAATCAGAGTTTAGCTTCAAAAAACAAGTAGCCCCTTCCAAATCTATATGCATGTATAGCCATTTAAAGGCATGTTTTTAATGTATTTTATTGCAAATTGGCTTTTGGAAAAAATCTTATTTCCATTCATCCTTCTTTGTCTCTGCGATTTAGATATATTTATTGTCCATTTCCTCTTACATGGGAAACTGTGTATGTGGTCAAGAAAAATAAAAGTACTGCTTCTACCAGTTTCTAGATCAAGCGTGATTGAATTACTGACCTATTCTCATAGTTTTGCTTAGTCCCAGCCAAATGAGATGTCGACTTTTGATTTTGTTTATAGAAAAATATACATAAGGGTATTCTTTCCTTTGTTTTGAAACTTAATGTTGGATACAGTCAACATTATTTACTTTCAGAAAACATTGCTTTGTGATGTAATTGAATCTATAGTAGGGTGTGATAGATATCCTTTCCCATTAATTTATCCAGACACTGTACTGAGGGAACAACTTGGCTGCAAATGAAATTGACAGTGTTTACTGCTACGTAGTACTGGTTACAGTCACCTGAAGATAGAGCCTTTTAGTGGTTAGTTCAAGTTAACTGACCTCTGGGGGTTCCTGGGTACTCTAGTTCCCTATTACCCTTTCATGTAGCCATGCTTAAGCTAGTCATCATCTGGGCTTGAATTTACCCATTTGCAAAAGGAAGCTTTTTATGAATATGAAACAGAAAAGACTGAGGACTAGAAGGTTAGAGAGGGAATCGAGAGTTTCACTTGGGTGAGAAAAGCCTTGTGTGGTAGTTGACACATTGCTTTTTGTTTCTCAGTATTATCCATAGAGAAAAATAGAGAAGGTTTTCCTTTCCCTTTTCTGCTTGCAGAAGGTATGATGTATAGCAGTAAAGCTCTAAGGATTTGAGATACTTTGAGCATATGAAAGAAATTCCAGAGAGTACTGGAAAAACTTGGTGGTTGTTTATAGTGGGATTCTTTTATTTCCTGATAAATCAGTACGCACTGTGAACACTGAATCCTGATATCTAGCTATTTTTTTTCTCTCTCTTTTTATACAGTGTTAATGTACCGCGGTGAGGCTCTTGAAGATTTCACAGGCCCGGATTGTCGTTTTTTGAGTTTTAAAAAAGGTGATCCTGTATATGTTTACTATAAACTGGCAAGCGGATGGCCTGAAGTTTGGGCTGGAAGTGTAAGTAAAATTTTGACATACTTTATTTGCTTAATTTTTATTGGCTTCTTTAGCACTATAGATTTAAATGACTGCATTTTCTTGGGACCTTTGATGGAGTTAACTTGTCCTCTCTGCCTGACTGTGAAAAAAGATGGTCCTGTGTCCCCAGCAGGCCTTGGGTCTGCACAGAGTAGGGGCTCAGCAGAGCCTTCTGAAATAGAACTGATTCTGGCAAGTTCCCCTCAGCGTCAACCTCTAGGATGCTCCATACATATTAGAGGTTGAAACGGTAAGAGCTGAAAAATTCTTTACTTCATTGCTTTAAAAAGGAAGGATTCATAGGAATTAGACTTACTCCTGTAAACTATGTGTGAGAGAGTGTTTCAGGCATGTAAGTTTAAAGTTGATTTTATGTGTATTTCTTTGTTTGTATTATTATTTATGAAAAAGTGGCAGTCTTGGGAACAGTTCCCTAATCATCTGTGCTATTATAAGTCTGTAAAAAAGCAAAATGTTGTGTTTCCCGTGTGCTTTCTTGTTTGTATTTTTGTTTGCAGCCTTGGGGGTCATCCTTGTCCTGCTTTTCAGACACTTGTGTCTGGAGGTTACCCCAGGGGATCTGTTCCCAGCTGATTTTATGGGTACCCTGATATCAGACCTGGCAATCAATGACTGCATCATGCTTTGGTGTTTTTAATGAGATTCACTGGGAGTGACCTGATTGAGAGGCCTGTCTTATGAGTTATTGTCCTTTCCTTTCTAGAAAGCGTGATATGTGGACTGTGTCTTTACTTCAAGTAGTAAGGGTCCTCGATATCTTTAGGATTGTCCCAACTTAGAGAAATACCCATCCCAACTATGAAAGTTTTCACTGTCAGTAAAACACCAAACAAACAAAGAGAAAATAAGGCTTGAGAAATCCCCTTGGGGAAAATAGACTGATTTTGTTGGCATTCCAAGTTCCTAGGGAGTAATCTTGGGAAACAACAACTGGTCAGGTTCAGCTCTCCTATTTAGAGAGCATCCCAAGTGACTCACTCCATACCAAAACAAATCTATTCTGTTTCTTTCAAATCTACCTAATGAGATTTGTTGATAATCTTTACTCTTGAAAATGTTTTTCTATGTACCTAGGCTGCGTTTTTCATAGAACATTTAAGTTTTTTTTTCCACTCCTCATCTTTGAGCATTTGGATGAATGAACTTGACTTAACATTTTCCTCCCACTGCAGTTTTGCTCATTCACGTATTCACCTCTGGATGTCCTGTCAGTCTTTCTGGGTCGCTCCTGTCATCCTGCCTTCTTAAGGAACACTGCCTTCAGCACCCAGCCAGAAGCGATCTTTGCTGCCTGATGATTGTTTCTGTGGCAAACTTTGTTTGCACTGTTCATGTGGCATTTGCTTTACTGCTTTGTATGGCAGTTAATTTGTGTACTGTCTTAGCACACGTAAAGTCAAAGACTCTTTAATGGAAAGGCTCATGCCTTATCTGTCTTCTTTTTCAGTATTTCCTTACGAGGCAGTGGCATTTATTTATATTTGTCCTGATACTATCTTATGCAGAATTTGTTCTCTTAAGGCAATACTCTACTTTCCCCCCTACCCCCTGCCCAAATGAAATCAACAGTACCTTGGCAGAAATGATGTATGAAAGCAAAATTAGACATAAAGATTTTTTCTTGTCATGTGGGCCTATGATTTTTTTTTTTTTTTTTTGGTCAAATCATAAGAAATGAGATGCCACCTGTGGTCCCAATTGACAAAGATTAAGGAAGGTTAATGTATAGTATTTGCCTTTCTCTATATACCTCTACCTCTGATTTGTTTCCTTTTTCCAGGTTCTCCCTTAAAATAGTCTCCCCTCTAATTTGATGAACCTTATTCTTAGGAAAGTAAAAATTCTGTCTTCAGCTTTCAAAATGATTCTCGTTTCTGTTTCTTAGTTGTCATTCTGCAGTCTTTTTTGGTTTTTTAGCATTTTAGACTTCATCTGCCAATAACACAGAGTTTAATTGCCCTTATCTAATCTCCTTGGCAGTATTTTACTACTAATACTGGCTTTCAGATAGTTTTCAGATCGAGAGCGCTCATGAATGGAGATGTTTTATGAATTAGTGATAAGATGGCCTTTTTTTCTTTTTGTGCATTTGATTTACATGCCAGCCTCCTTCTTTAATGATTGGGAGATCTACCTCTTCCTTTCAGACAGTAGCTAGTAAAAGACTGTGTGTTTCTCAAGAGGGCACATTTTACTAGTGCTGAAAATGAATGGAATTATTTTCTGTAGAGATTTTGGTTTGCATGAAATGAAAGCTTGGTGTGCAGATTAGTGTGTATTACACTGTAATTTTGTTTTGTCTCCAGTTACCTGTAATATCGTTTTGGAAAATGGCAGTATAGCAAGCACATCATATCCGCAAATACAGTTGATCCTTGGGCAATACAGGTTTGAACTCTGTGGGTCCACTTATAGTGCAGATTTCTTTCAATAAATATATTGTAAAATTTTGTGGAGGTTTGCATTAATTTGTTAAAAACTCTCAGACTGCATAACCTAGAAATACTGAAAAAATTAAGAAAAAGGTATGTTATTGATATGTAAACTATATGTAGATCCTAGTGTATTTTATTCTTTACTACCATAAAACATACACAAATCTGTATAAAAAGTTTATCAAAACGTACACACACAAACTCAGATCTTACATGGCGCCTTTCGCAGTCAAGAGAAATATAAACATAAAGATAAAATATTAAATCATAATTGCATAAATTAATTGTACTACATACTGTACTATAATATTTCATAGCCACCTCCTCTTGCTATTCTAGTGAGCTCAAGTATTGTGAGTATCCACTTAAAATGCCATGTGATGCTAATCATTTCCATGTGAGCAGTTCATCGCTCCAGTAAATTGTATAGTGCGTAAAAAGTGATCGCTTGTGGTTCTCATGTATTTTTTGTGTTTAGTGCAGTACTGTAAACCTTGAATAACACTCTGGGACCCATACAAAGTGTCACTAGTGATGTTGGAAGTGGTCTCAAATAGCGGAGAAAAGTAATGACATTACAAGAAAAAGTTGATTGCTTGATATGTGCTATAGATTGAGGTTTGCAGCTCTCTCGTTTATATTTCTCATACAGAATTTGATTGATATGTGTCCCTTTTGCCCATTCTTTTGTATAGGTTGGACGCATTTTTGGATATTTTCCAAAAGATTTAATCCAGGTAGTCCATGAATATACCAAAGAAGAGCTACAAATTCCAACAGATGTAAGTTGTAGATTTCTGTCTTGTTCTCAGTTATAAGTTGGCTTATAAGTGACTACCTAGAAAAAAAGAAAAATTTCAAAAGAATTTAAATGAGATTTTATCATAATCTGATAGTTATCTAATATATTGAAATAGATGTTCTTATATAAGGCTATGTACTCTTTTTTTTTTTTTTTTTTTTTTTTAGTCGGAGTCTCGCTCTGTCACCCAGGCTGGAGTGCAGTGGCGTGATCTCGGCTCACTGCACGCTCCGCTTCCTGGGTTCACACCATTCTCCTGCCTCAGCCTCACAAGTAGCTGGGACTACCGGCGCCCGCCACCACGCCCAGCTAATTTTTTCTATTTTTAGTAGAGACGAGGTTTCATTGTGTTAGCCAGGATGGTCTCGATCTCCTGACCTCGTGATCTGCCCGCCTCCGCCTCCTAAAGTGCTGGGATTACATGCGTGAGCCACCGCGCCCGGCCAAGGCTGTGTACTCTTATACAAGGCTTTTCTTTGCTGCTTTATATGTGAAAAATTAAGAGTTCAGTAGTTTTATATTTACTTATTAATGTTAGAAGGCAAATAATTTCATTTCACAAGCAAAAGGAGAAATTTGAAAACTACTTATTGGATAGCTGTTAGACATTTTAAGGATATAGAAATCAGGTTAAATTAATTAAGCTCAAATTTTATACTGAGCCAGAAATGCAAACTTAAAAAGGTTTTCTTATTATTGACTCTTTAGTGATTTAAGGGATTATAGTTATAGATTTGGAAAAGGGAACCAGAGTGTTTCAGGTAAGGTCCAGTCTCATATCTGTAAGGCGCTAACTACACATTCTGTAGAGCATTTATCTATAGTGCACAATGGCTTCGTGACTAAAAGGATTTTGTGTTCTAGAATCTGCATTCCATCTGATTATTATTTTTTTGAGACGGAGTCTCTCTCTGCCGCCCAGGCTGGAGTGCAGTGGTGGGATACCAGCTCACTGCAGCCTCCGCCTCCCAGGTTCAAGCAATTCTCCTTCCTCAGCCTCCGGAGTAGCTGGGATTACAGGCACCTGCCACCACGCCCAGCCAATTTTTTTGTGTTTTTAGTAGGGACCAGGTTTCACCGTGTTGGCCAGGCTGGTCTCAAACTCCTGATCTCAAGTGATCCATCTGCCTTGGCCTTCCAAAGTGCTAGGATTACAGGCTGCATAATATATATATATAAAACACCGTGCCCAGCCCCCCGTCTGGTTGTTTTCTGAGTTTTAGAATTTATAGTAATTGATGTCTGCTTTCATTCAAAAGTCTTTGAGTAGCTCTTTGGAGTTGCTGCAGAGCATGCAAGCTGCTGGGCTAGGGCAGTTCTTAGATGAGATTGGCCGAGTGAAGTCACAGAGCTATTGCTGTGCTTAAAATTTCTTGATGCTCTCAGGGGTTATATAGTCAATCCTATTGCCTGTTTGGCTTCACTCCTGATGAAGAGACTGCCCAAGATATGGGTGTGAGACAGCAATTCATTGATCACAGAGACCTGACCTGTTTTGGATTCTGTATACTAACTGCAGTTCCCACTGCATGATTCCCTTGATATTAAAAAAATTGGCTCAGAAGTATGCATGATGGAAAGAGGGAAGTCATTCATCTCCAGTACACTGGAAAGGTCTCACCAGAAGATTGTGAATGTTTAGTTAGGGGAAGAAAATTATCTTTGTTGGTTTTTTAACTTTTCCATTTTATGGCTGCTTGTATGTCAATTTGCTTACTGGTGGAGGAAAGGAAAAATATAGATTTACTTGATAGTCCTGAAAGCAGATCTTAGTGACTGCCTAGAATCCTTATTTGGAGTTAGGTACCTACCTTACTGAATCTTGTTTTCAAGTTGTTCTTGTGGCAGTATTAAAATGGGGAGCCTCCTTTACACCATTCTTTGTTCTCTTACATTTTTATATCTCATGCGCCTGTATCTCAGTAAGTTCCTTCTGAAGCTGATTTCTTTCCCAGTCCGAGGAAAATATAAGCCCCAGATCCATGTAGACTCATGAGAGCCTGACAGCCAGGTGATTCAGCCTGTTTCTGACTGGGTGGGCAGAGAAGTATGACATAGAGGGCACAATGTAGAGAAGCTGATGGTCTTTCAGCGCCTCCTGGATGGGTTATTATGAGGTGAATTCCCAGAACATCAGGCATAGATGTTGGGAGTTGGGGAACCCAATAAATGACACCTCACTTTTCCCCACCTGTGCTCAAAACAAATTGAGAGACCCAGGAGTTGGGCAAATAGGAGATCAAAATGACCCCATTATTTACTGATAAAGCTGTTCAGAGTATGCAGAAATAATGGGCTTTCTAACATTGCAGTCTAAACTAAGATGGACTTATCCAGTCACAGACAGAGCTAACCAATAGGGGTCTCCCCAGGTGGGACTGTCCATGTAAAATGGACAGCATGGAGGAACAGAATATGTGTTTCCTCTCCAGCAGATCCCAAACAGAAAACAGGATTGGGACTGAGCAAACTCACCAGCCACATGAATCATTCTTCCCCTGGGGAAGAGAGAATGAAGGGAAGCCAGGAGTATTACTCAGATGGGAAAGTGGGTTCCAGCCTCCTATCCACCCACTGCCCAAGAACAATCAGTGCCCAGTGTTGACGCAAAAGCTCCTCTAGAGCCAAACGTGAATTTGAGATTATCTCAATCATTAACATGGATAAGAGTTTGCTCTGGTGACACTTGGCTATCGACAGACTAATGTTTTTCTTTTTCTTACAGGAGACGGATTTTGTTTGTTTTGATGGAGGAAGAGATGATTTTCATAATTATAATGTAGAAGAACTTTTAGGATTTTTGGAACTGTACAATTCTGCAGCTAGAGATTCTGAGAAAGCTGTAGAAAAAACTTCACAGGATATGGAAAAAAACCCTGAATTATCTAAGGAAAGGGAACCTGAGCCTGAACCAGTAGAAGCCAACTCAGAGGAAAGTGATAGTGTATTCTCAGAAAACACTGAGGATCTTCAGGAACAGTTTACAACTCAGAAGCACCACTCCCATGCAGACAGCCAAGCAGATCATGCTCAGGGAGAGCAGCCTTCATTTGAATCTTTTGAAGAAATGCTGCAAGATAAACTAAAAGTGCCAGAAAGTGAAAACAACAAAACCAGCAATAGTTCTCAGGTCTCAAATGAAAAGGATAAGATTGATGCCTATAAACTTTTGAAAAAAGAAATGAGTCTAGACTTGAAAACCAAATTTGGCTCAACAGCGGATGCACTTGTATCTGATGATGAGACAACCAGACTCGTTACTTCATTAGAAGATGATTTTGATGAGGAATTGGATGCTGAGTATTATGCAGTTGGAAAGGAAGATGAGGAGAACCAAGAAGACTTTGATGAGTTGCCTTTACTTACCTTTACAGATAGGGAAGATATGAAAACTCCAGCAAAGTCTGGAGTTGAGAAATATCCAACAGATAAAGAGCAGATGAAGAGGACAAGGTCAAATGAAGAGGACAAGGTTCAGCTAACTGTGCCCCCTGGCATCAAAAATGATGATAAAAATATACTAACAACCTGGGGGGACACTATCTTCTCTATTGTCACAGGAGGTGAAGAAAAAAGACATACGATGGATTTAGAGAGCTCTAGTTCAGAGGAAGAAAAAGATGATGATGATGCATTAGTCCCACATAGCAAACAGGGGAAACCACAGTCAGCAACAGATTATAGTGACCCTGACAATGTAGATGATGGTCTTTTTATTGTAGACGATCCTAAAACAAATAATGACAAAGAAGTAAACACAGAACATCACATTAAAGGAAAAGGGAGGGGAGTTCAGGAATCCAAGAGGGGCCTGGTACAAGATGAGACAGAATTAGAGGATGAAAAGCAAGAAGGCATGACTCTGCACAGTTCTGTTGACAGCAATAACCTCAACTCTATGCCAGCTGCTGAAAAGGGTAAAGACACATCAAAATCAGCTTATGATGATAAAGAAAATGACCTAAAAGGAGCTGCTATTCATATCTCAAAAGGAATGCTCCACGAAGAAAAGCCTGGAGAGCAGATTTTGGAAGGTGGCTCAGAGAGTGAATCTGCACAGAAAGCTGCAGGGAATCAAATGAATGACAAAAAGATTCAACAGGAATCCTTGGGTAGTGCACCACTCATGGGGGATAACCACCCTAACGCATTCAGAGACAGTGTGGAGGGAGACGCTTTGGTAAATGGGGCCAAACTGCACACACTTTCAGTGGAGCATCAACGTGAGGAATTGAAAGAGGAATTAGTTCTTAAAACTCAAAACCAACCTAGATTTTCCTCTCCAGATGAGATTGATTTGCCCAGAGAACTGGAAGACGAGGTTCCCATTCTGGGAAGAAATCTTCCCTGGCAACAAGAAAGAGATGTGGCTGCCACAGTCAATAAGCAAATGAGTGAGAAGATAAGGCTCTCTGAGGAAGAAGCCAGAGAGGACTCCTTGGATGAAGAGTTTTTTCATCACAAGGCAATGCAGGGCACAGAGGTAGGACAGATAGACCAAACTGACAGCACAGGAGGACCAGCTTTCCTTTCTGAAGCAGGAGAGGATGATTATCCCTCTGAAGAACTACTAGAGGATGAAAACGCTATAAATGCAGAATGGTCTAAAGAAAAAAACCCTGGGAATCAGGGCAGGCAGTTTGATGTTAATCTGCAAGTCCCTAACAGAGCAGTTTTAGGGACCATTCATGCAGATCCAGAAATTGAAGAAAGCAAGCAAGAAACTAGTACGATTTTGGATAGTGAAAAAAAAAGTGAGACTGCTGCCAAAGGGGTCAACACAGGAGGCAGGGAACCAAATACAATGGTGGAAAAAGAACGCCCTCTGGCAAATAAGAAAGCACAGAGACCCTTTGAAGGAAGTGACTTTTCTGACAGCATAAAAACTCAGACTCCAGAATTAGGAGAAGTGTTTCAGAATAAAGATTCTGATTATCTGAAGAATGACAACCCTGAAGAACATCTGAAGACCTCAGGGCTTGCAGGGGAGCCTGAGGGAGAACTCTCAAAAGAGGACCATGAGAACGCAGAGAAATACATGGGCACAGAAAGCCAGGGGTCTGCTGCTGCAGACCCTGAAGATGACTCGTTCCAGTGGACTCCACATACAAGTGTAGAGCCAGAGCATAGTGACAAGAGGGAGGACTTACTTATCATAGGCAGCTTCTTTAAAGAACAACAGTCTTTGCAGCGGTTCCAGAAGTACTTTAATGTCCATGAGCTGGAAGCCTTGCTACAAGAAATGTCATCAAAATTGAAGTCAGCGCAGCAGGAGAGCCTGCCCTATAATATGGAAAAAGTCCTAGATAAGGTCTTCCGTGCTTCCGAGTCACAAATTCTGAGCATAGCAGAAAAAATGCTTGATACTCGTGTGGCCGAAAATAGAGATCTGGGAATGAAGGAAAATAACATATTTGAAGAGGCTGCAGTGCTCGATGACATTCAAGACCTCATTTATTTTGTCAGGTACAAGCACTCCACAGTAGAGGAGACAGCCACACTGGTGATGGCACCACCTCTAGAGGAAGGCTTGGGTGGAGCAATGGAAGGTGAGATGCCTATGGCCTTGTAGAACTGGGCTGGAGGAGCAGGCGGGTGGGTCGCTGAGGTGCCTCCTATCTTGTGAAGCTCTGTTCAGTTTCCAATGTGTCTAAAGGAGAGGGACAACACAGGGAGGTCCACGTGTTCCTTCCTGCCATCTTTCTTTTAGGCTGGAGCATGGAGAAGAATTTCTTGCTGTTTCCCTTAGAATAGTTGAGACTGGTTAGCACTTTCAAAAGGAAACTTTGTAAAAAGCTAAAGAGAAAGATATAAACCAGAAAGTAATGTACAAAATACAAACGTCATGTAAAATTATGAAAAGGTTTTATTGAACACGATTTTTCAATCGTCAAATAACTGCTCTGTAACCATGGATTGACTGGTACAACTTTTAGATCAATGCCTTGGCTAAATTCCTACGTTCTCCCCAATTTTATCTTTTGTGGATGGCTTGTTCTTCCTGTTTCTTGGGAGCACTTACTCCAGTTAAACCCTCCTGGGCCGTTAAGGTTCTTGCATGCAGATTAATCAAGATTGGGACAGGGATGCCTTCTAATGCAGTGCTTGATGCGTGGAAGCCATTCAGTTGAATTAACCCTGAGCCAATATCCTGACATAAGCATTCTGATTCCTAGTTCCTTGTTCTATTATCTGCATGCAGGCTTTTCTCTTTCTTTTCTTTTCTTTCCCTTTGCCTACCCGCCCTTCCTTCCTTCCTTCCTCTTTCTTTTTTTTCTTTTTTTTTTCTTAAGACAGGATCTCACCCTGTCACCCAGGCTGGAGTACAGTGGCATGATCATAGCTCATTGCAGCCTCCAACTCCTAGGCCCAAGCGAACCTCCCATCTCAGCCTCCTAAGTGGCTAGGACTACAGGCATGCATCACTGTGCCCAACTAATTTTTTATTTATTGTAGAGACAAGGTCTCGGTATGTTGCCCAGGCTGATCTTGAACTCTTGGCCTCAAGTGACCCTCCTACTTTGGCCTCCCAAAGTACTGGGATTACAGGCATGAGCTACCGCACCTGGTATATCCAGGCTTTTCAGACAGATGTATCTGAATTGAGAGTACCAAGGGGACAGGAAGCCACAGGAAAATGTATTACTCCAGAGTGCTAATTTTTCCTGAGAGTTGGGAGAGGAGAACTTTTTTGCATTTAATTAAAACAGATATATTTTGGATAAGAAGGCAATACTCAGAGGAATTTTCAGGGTAAAATATGAGGCTGCAGGGAAATTCACCTTTGCTGTGGATCACATTGGACTGTCCCCTAAGCCTCTTAGGAAAGGAGATGGCTTCACTTTCTTTGACTCTTAGAGGTACTTTGAAAGTATTCGAAAGACATCTCAGCAAGCTGCCCTGGCATGGAATGTCCCTGTCTGTACTAGTTCTGTGAGAAAGGCATGCTTGGGTATGCAAGAGTTCATGTTACTTCTCTGCAGAATAGATGTTTCACATTTCTGCTCTTGAGTGGAATTCTCTTTTGCACATTTATTCGTGTGGGCGTAGGTTGATTTGCCAAGGAAAGATGTTACTGAAGTCCCTGCCATAAATATATTTATTTATGAAATACTCCTGTGTAGATTTCATTATGTAGATTAGTCATCCTTTAAATGGAATAAAAGAAACTGAAACTCTTATTTCCCTGCCCAGTTGTGCTCCATGGGATGCCCATGCATGGAGGGCAATGTTGAGGTGCCCTGGAGCTGGTGTGGTCAGTGGGATTAGCCTAACAGGTAGTGTCATCAAGCTGTGCTAGCCCAGTGTATTCTTCTCACCTGTAGAGATGCAACCACTGCATGAAGATAATTTCTCACAAGAGAACACAGCAGAACTTAACGTGCAGGTTCCTGAAGAACTCACCCACTTGGACCAACGTGTGACTGGGGACACTCATGCCTCAGAAGTGTCACAGAAGCCAAATACTGAGAAAGACTTGGACCCAGGTAAAGCCTGCTAATTTTTTTCTACAAAGTGGAGACATCATAAAGAAGGCCTTCTAGGAGATTCATTGTCAAAGGTAGGAGGAGCTAGAGACTTGTTAAATTCAAAGGAAAGAAGGATCCCAGAGCTAATTGAGAGAAAAGCAGGCGTCAAGACAGATGGAGATCAAAAATAGGAAAGACACCAGAGACTATAACTAACCTACAAACCAATGTTTGGCTGTCACTATCTTGTGTAAATTATTTCAATCTAAAATATTACTCTTAAAAGGCCTTATGCTCTAAAACAGTAGTTTTCAACCAGACCAGCAGCATCGGAAACTCTGGGGGTGGGACCAGCAATCTATGTTTCACAAGCCCTCCAGGAAAGACTGACCTGATGCAAATTACAGTTGGAGAACCACTGCTCTAAAACTCACAAATTCTGTTTTTCCTCTGCTTTACCCCTCTCTTTCCAAATAAAATACAGTGCAATGCAGTTCTTTATTTGATTTGCTATCTGAACATGGTAAGTAAAACTTCTTAAAATACAGTGAAGGGGTCCAAGTATGTTTATAGCATAAGCTCATAGGAGACAGTATAGAACACTGTAGTGTGTAATAGTCCAGGATAGACCGACACGAAGAGTATTTCACCACAGTGCACAGTAAACATCCAGTGAGAGATGAGAACGTTTACTTTCCAGGCACAGTGCCTAATATTTAGTGGATACTCTAGTATTTTTTAAAGAGAATTCTTATTCTAAAGCACAAAATCTTTCCTCCCAATTCCAGGGCCAGTTACAACAGAAGACACTCCTATGGATGCTATTGATGCAAACAAGCAACTAGAGACAGCTGCCAAAGAGCCGGCAAGTGTCACACCTTTGGAAAACGCAATCCTTCTAATATATTCATTCATGTTTAATTTAACTAAGTTGGTAAGTTTGACATATAGTTTTTTTTTTAACTAAAATGTTATTACAGTTTTTAAGTTGATTTTGAGCAAGAGGTGAAGAACTTAAAATGTCTTTATGAACCTGACTCCTGATCCTTTGAAAAGAGACCCTGAAATGAGCCACAGGTGTGTGGCTTTAATGGGTTCTTAGTTCAGCACATGAGGAGGCTTTGCTGCATGCTGGAGCTGGGCACAGGCACACCTGTCAAACGTGGTTCTTCCTTTCAGGGACCTTTCAGTTTAGCCAGGAGAGAAAGATGTTCACTTGAAATGTAATATGATAATGGGCAGGAAGAGAAGTATTTACCTGATGGTGGGACAATCTGTGGCATAAATTGGTTCATCATGGAGAGAGAGTGATAGGAAAGGCCAGAAGTTCGCTGAGATATGCTTTAAGGAGAGTCGAAAGACAGATGGGAGCTTGACTTGGAGTTGTCAAATAGAAGGGCTAGGGGAAGGAGATGGGCGGGGGGGCGGGCAGCGTGCAGTCAGGCAGAAGAAATAACACTGAGAGAAATGGAGGCATGAAGAAAAGGTTATTTGGGGAAGCCAGGGAAGCGTGGGTGGTTGATGTTTTCTTTTTCTTCTTTTTTAATTGAGACAGGGTCTTGCTCTGTTGCCCAGGCAGGAGTGCATTGGCACGATCTCAGCTCACTGCAACCTCTGCCTCCTGGGCTCAAGCAATCCTCCTGCCTCAGTCCCCTGAGTAGCTGGGATCACAAGTGTGCACCACCATACCTGGCTATTTTTTGTAGAGATGGAGTTTTGCGATGTTGCCCAGGTTGGTCTCGAACTCCTGAGCCCATGGGAGCTGCCCACCTTGGCCTCCCAAAGTGCTGGGATTACAGGCGTGAGCCACCATTCCTGGCCAGTTGTTGTTAAAGTGTGGAGTTAAAATTAGCTGGGCAGGGTGGTGTACACCTGTAATCCCATCTACTTGGGAGGCTGAGGCAGGAGAATAGCTTGAGCCCGGGAGGCAGAGGTTGCAGTTAGCTGAGATCGTGCCACTGCATTCCAGCCTGAGCAACAGAGCAAGACCCTGCCTCAGAAAAAATAAAAATAAGTAAGTATGGAGTTAGGAGGGAGAAGGTCTGTTGGAGGAACTCAGGGAAAGTCAGAAAGGAAATTGTACACCATGGTGAGTGGTCAGACCATTGTTGGCAGAGATCCTTGGAAGATTTTAAGCAGGAAAGGGATTGTCAGGTCTGTTTCTTAGAAAGAGTCACTTGTGGCAGAATATTTATTCAAATCTTTCTAAAAGGAGCCATGCCCCAAATGAGACGTTTAATGTCTAGAAGCTCATCTAGGCTTTTTAGGACTTAGCTCCCCCTTGTGGTACTTGGTGGAATTGGACATTTTTTCTTGGTAAATTAGAGGAATAAGCAAGCTCTTGAAGTTGGAGGCCAGGTTGCCCTTAGGGCTACAGAGAAAGTATGCTCCTCACCAAAGCCATTTCCTTTAGGTTCTGTTATTTCAAGACTCAAATAGGAAAGAGGGTTTTTGTTGTTTTTCTGTTAAAATCCATGGGTTTCAAGCCAAGATGATTTTACTTCAAATCCCAAAGCTATTGATTAGAAGTTTAGGGCAAATTACTAAACTTTGAACCTCAACTTTCTCATCTGAAAAATTTAGATAATACCTACTCCAATTGTTGGTAAGAATTAAATGACATGATAATGTAAAATGTCTGGTGTAGCAACTGGCATTTTGTAAGATCTCATCCCTCACCTAATTCTCATTTGGATGGTCAGAGGGCATATAAAGACATTGAATACCTGGGGTTTCAGGAGAAAGACCACCAGGATGGAAAACAAGTAGGAAAACCAAACCATTTTTCAGTATTATTCATGGTTGTGCTGGTGATAGCCACCTGGGTGAAGGTGTGTATTATCTGTGCAGTTGGAATAATGAAGCTTTCAGGGATTAAGACAGTCTCAGAATTCAGAATTTGGTTTTCAGAATGAAATTACCACTTGAAAAATTTAACAGCCCCAGTTGTAGAAGGAATTCTTTATTCATTGTATTTCTAGATACACACAGAGCCCTCTTCTAGGCCTGGGTTGGGGCATATAGGAGTGGTGTAGGATACGATCAGTGATCAGGGAATGACAGACATGAATGTCAAGATATAAGGGCGCAGTGTTATAAGATGCCGACTTGAGAGGGATTGTCAAAAGAGCATTTTGATGGCTAAATATGTACCAGAAATTGTGCTAGGAATACAAGATTCCAAGAGGTATAAAGTGTAATTCTGACTTTTGAAAGGCTTAAAAAAAGGTTTACCAAATACATGTGAAAATTGGAGAAAGTAGAGAATAAATGAAATAGTTTATGCAAAGTATCAAATAGTTCATATAGATAATTGTTTCATAGGGTTGTGGAGTAATGGGGTGCTGACTTTACTGGGAAAACTATACCAGACTCATAGATCAATAACTGATGAATAGTTAGTGGAATCTTAGAGTTGGAAGAGACCTTAGAAGCTACTAGTCCAACTTCTCAGTCGTAGCAATTCCCTGTACTCTAACCCTGCCGTTTTGGGACCTGTGCGTCACCGGTTCCTAGTGTAAGCCGCCTACCTTGCAAGGCTATACATTCCTTTGTTGCCTAGTTCATTCTTATACTGACTCCAAATTTTCCTCCACATGATTTCCTCTATAGAATCTAGTTTTCTTTTTACATAGTAATCCTTTAAATATTTGAAGTTATATTTTAATTTATTTTAACATTTTATCCTGGAAAATTTCAAATATACAAAAGCAGAGAATCCATGGGACCATCACCCAGTAATTTCCAAAAGTGTACCATTTTATACTTCCATCAGCAGTTAATGAAATTTCCATTTGACCACACCTTCCCTAACACTTGGTATTATCAGTCTTAAATTTTAGCCATTGTAGTGGGTATGTCTTTGTGGTTTTAATTGTAATTCCTGATGATTAATGATATTGAGCACTTTTTTACTGCTTATTGGCCATACTTTTTTGTGTGTCAGTTCACTCTGACTAGCTGGAATTCAAATGTCTTGCAGCCCTGTGACAACTCTGGGAATTGTTTAGCTTACAGTTGTTCTTTTTTCCTTTAGTTATTCTTTGCCCATCCTCAAGGAATCTTACCCTACACAAATGCTGTTTAGAATTCAGGCTGAGGCTGAAGGGGAGACCTCCTTGCATATTTCTGGAACTCTACTTATTCCTAGTTTCCATCTGTTTTTTTGTTTTGTTTTGTTTTGTTTTGTTTTTTTGAGACAGAGTCTTGCTCTGTTGCCCAGGCTAGAGTGCAGTGGCACCATCTTGGCTCATTGCAACCTCCACCTCCCGGGTTCAAGTGATTCTCCTGCCTCAGCCTCCCAAGTAGCTGGGATTACAGGCACCCGCCACCACACCCAGCTAATTTTTGTATTTTTCAGTAGAGACGGGGTTTCACCATCTTAGCCAGGCTGGTCTCGAACTCCTGACCTCGTGATCCACTGGCCTCGGCCTTCCAAAGTGCTGGGATTACAGGTGTGAGCCACTGTGCCCAGCCCATAGTATCCATCTTTCTGGTCCCTTTTCCTGCATATTTCAGATGCCTCAGTCTCCCCGAGCTTTCATCTCTGCCTCCTCTGCAAGATTGGTGTACTCTGCTTGGCTTCCCCATCCCTGCACTGAGGTCAAGAAAGTACCACCAGGTAGAAAGCTAGGAGGTTGTAGAGCTCACCTATTTGTTTCTTTTCTCTCAGAGGTCACAATTGTGTGCTGCCTGTTGTTCTCTATATGAAAAATAGTTTTTAAAATATCTTTTGTTTAGTTTGCTTGTTGCTTTCAGTGGGAGGGTGAGTCTCATACCAGTTACTATCTATGGAGTTCTTTCTGTCGTTGTTGTTATTGCAGTGCATTCATTGAAGAAACAGTTTTGTTTGGCTTCTAAGGTATATGATGGTCTAGATTTTGCTGACTACATCCCCCTGGTGTATTTTAACATGTTTCTCTGGTTCTTTATATTTCCTGGGAATTGATAGTTGCATCAGTAGTCAAATTCAAATTCAATTTTGTTTGTCAAGAATACTGAATAGGAGATGTTATGTACTTCCATCAGGAGGCATTTAACATCTGGGTGTCCCTCTTTTTTAAAAATTCTCTTTATATTGTTCCTCCTTCATTTAAAGGCTGGGGTATTTCTACAAAGAGAAACTTATGATCAAGTATTCTTTACACTGAGATTTGGCTTCTATAGTTAAGGCAGGGTAAATATTTGATTCTTTTTGTTTATTTAAACAATTTTCAAAATAATGAGTTAGACAACTCATTCGTGGCCTGATCAAATGATGCCCAAAGGGTTTTGTTTTTTTCTAACTCTTTCTAATAATCATTATGCTGTCATGGATTTAAAAATATTTGGTGTGTTTCAATCCAATCAAGAATAATTTTTTTTTTTTTTTTTAAGATAGGGTCTCACCCTGTTTCCCAGGCTGGAGTGCAGTGGTGTGATCACGGCTCACTGCAGCCTCGACCTCTCTGGGCTCAGGTGATCCTCCTACCTCAGCCTCCTGAGTAGCTGGGACTACAGGTGTGCGCTACCATTTTTTATATTTTTTGTAGAGACGGGATTTTGCCATGTTTCCCAGTCTGGTCTCAAAATCCTGGGCTCAAGTAATTTGCCTGCCTCAGCCTCCCTAAGTGTTGGGATTACAGACATGAGCCACCATGCCTGGCCAGTTATTCTTATTGATGATCAATTTACAATTATAATTGGAGATTTCAGTATCCCTTCTCAATAACTGATAGAATAGGAAGTCAATAAGGATCTAGAAGTTATGGACATCATCATTAACCAACTTGACATTATTGATGTTTATGGAACATTCCACCCAAGAAGAGCAGGATACATATACTTTTTAGTGCACATGAAGCGTTTACCAAAATAAACTATGTTATCAGCCATAAAACAAGTTTAATGAATATAAAATGATTCAAGTAGTACAAAGTGTGTTCTCTTCACAATATAATTAAGTTAGAAATGAATAATGGAAGTATCTGGAAAATCCCCAAATATTTGGAAACTAGGTGACACAATTCTTTCTGAACATCTTATGAGTTTAAAAGGAAAAAGAGAAGTTAGTATTTTGAGATGAATGAAAATGAAAACAGGCCAGGCGCAGTGGCATCCTAGCACTTCGGAAGGCTGAGGCAGGAGGATCACTTGAGCCCAGAACTTCAAGACCAGCCTAAACAACATGGTGAAATCCTGTTTCTACAAAACACACACACACACACACACACACACACACACACACACACACACACACGCACACACAAAGCTGCACAAAGCTGGGCATGGTGGCACGTGTCTGTAGTCCCAGCTACTCAGGAGGCTGAAGTGGGAGGGTTGCTTGAGGTCGAGGCTGCAGTGAGCAGAGATTGTACCACTGCACTCCAGCCTAGGTGACAGAATGAGACCTTGTCTCAAGAAAAGAAAAAAAAATAAAGACAAGAAAATGAAAACAAATATATCAAGTGTGTACAATGTCACCAAAGAACTAGTGGGAAATGTATAGCACTACCTATATTAGAAAAAAAAAGAAAGGTCTCAAATAAGTGACTTTATTTTCCACCGTAAGAGACTAGAAAAAGAAGAGCAAATTAATCCTCAAGTAAACAGAAGAAAAGAAATAATGAAGATAAGAGCATAATTCAATGAAATAGAAAACAAAAGGAAAAGAGAGAAAATCAGCGTAACCAAAACCTGGTTCTTTGAGATTAATAAAACTGATTAACCTATAGCCAAAGTGAACAGGGAAAGAAGAGAGAGAATACAGATTACCAATAGCAGCAATCAGAGAGACATCACCACAGATTCTTCAGATGTTAGAATTATAATAAGGGAATATTATGAGCAATTTATGTCAACTAATTTGATAATTTAGATGAAGAAATTCTATCTAAGACACAGCAAAAGCTCATTCAGGAAGAAACAGATAACCTTATGACTATTAAATAAATTGGATTTACAGCTGAAAACCTTTCCGCAAAGAAAACTCAGATGGCTTCACTGCTGAATTCTATTAAACTTAAGAGGAAGAAATAATACAAATTCTACACAAACTTGTCTATTAAAGTGAAGAGCAGAAAATACTTCCCAGCTCATTGTATGAAGCTGATGTTACCAGGATATCAAAACAAGGCAAAGACAAAGACAAGTAAGAAAGAAAACCACAGACCAGTATCTCTCATAAACATTGGTACAAAAATTTTAGCAAATCAAATCCAACAATATATAAAAAGGAAAATACTCTATGACCAAACAGGGTTAACACCAAGAATACAAAGTTTGTTTAACATTTGAAAATCAGTGTAATTAACCATAATGACAAACTTTAAAAAGACAATCCATATGTTCAACAAACACAGAAAACCACTTTGAAAAAAATCTAAAATTGATTACTGTGTAATTTAAAAAACAATAAATATATCAACAAACTAGGAAGGGAACTTAAATCACTTTTATGAAAGATTTAAAATGAACATCATACTTAATAGTGAATGATTGAATGTTTTTCCCCCAAGATCCGGAAGTGAAACAAGAATGTCTACTCTCATTACATCTGCTCAGTGTTGTAAGGCAATAGCCAGTGCACTAAGGCAAGAAAAAGAAATAAAATGCATCCAGATTGGGAAATAAGTAAAATTGTCTTTTTTTTGCAGACAACATGCATAAAATCTGGTGGGATGTAGAAAAAATCTACTAGATATACTAAGTTTAGTAAAGTTGCTAGATAAAGATTTACATCTAAAAGCAATTGTATTTATATATAGTAGCAATGAACAATTGGAAATTGAAGTTAAATTCCATGTACAATAGTATCAAAAATATGGAGTACTTATGGATAAATGTGGCAAAAAGTGTGTAAGACATATGCGTTAAAAACTATAAAATATTGCTGATAGAAATTAAAGAAGATCTAAATAGATGGAGAGATAGACCTTGTTTATGAGTCAGAAGACTATATTGTTAAGCTCCCCAGTTTGATCACTTGCATCAACATAGCCCAAATTAAAATCTCAGAAAGATTTTTTTTTTAAATGACAAGCTGATTCTACAATTCATATGGAAAATGCAGAGGACCTAGAATAGCCCAAGCATCATGTAATTTCAAGACTTATTATAAAGCTCTAGTAATTAAGACAGCAGATGAATAGACCATTGGAACAAAATAGAAAATCCAGAAATATACATGTATGACAGTGGACTTCTGACAAAGGTGGAAAGACAATTAAATGGAAAAAGGAAAGTCTTTTCAACAAATGGTACCAAAACTATTAGATTATTTATATGCAAAAAATTGATCCATACCTCACATCATGTACATAAATTAAAGCAGATCATAGACTTAAATGTAAACCCTAAAACTATAAAACTTCTAGGAAAAATTAAAAGAAAAATTTTGTTGAACTTGGATTGGCAAAGATTTCTTACGGTTGACATCAAAAGTATGATTCATAAAGGAGAAATCTGATAATTTGGATTTAATCAAAATAAAAACATCTCTTCAAAATGCACTGTTATACAAACTACAGACTGGGAAAGAGTCACTGCAAAGCATCTATCTGATAAAATATTTGTATTCAGAATGCATAAAGAACTCTCAAAATTCATCTAAAAAAATGTAATGCGTAAAATTACACTTTACCAAGGAAGATATACCAATTGCAAGTAAGCACATTTAAAAATGTTCAGCATAATTATCAGGGAAATGCCAATTTAAAGCAGAATGAGTTACCACTACACACTTACTATAATGGCTAAAATTTCAAAAACTGCTTTTACCATGTGTTGAAGAAGATGTGGAGGAAATGGAAGTATCATAGACTGCTGATGGGGATGTGAAGTGGTACAGCTATCTTGAAAAACAGCTTGTCAGTTTCTTAAGAAGGTAAAACTACACTGGTCATATGATCCAGCCATTCTTCTCCTAAACATTTACCTGAGACACATTTACCCAAGTGAAAATAAATTGTACATGCATAGAAAGACTTGTAGATCAATGTTTTTGACAGTTTATTTTTTCTGCCCAGCTGGCACATTTATTGGCATTAAACATAAGACCCTTCCCTTCCCTGGCACCAGGAAGCCATGCCCAAGGGGTATCCCTCTGCCCCATTTCTGCAACAAACTCTCAGGTCTTAACAGTAGCCTGAGCTGCCCCCAGGGCTCTGGGCTGCTGAATCGTCTGGCTCATCATTTCCATGACAGCCAGTTTCATGGCGTGCTCCTGGAGAGCTGGTGGATTTTCTCTATCTGCTTAGTTAGGAAGTCTATCTTCCTCTTGAAGAAGTCCTTGGCATCCTCAGCTATCTTATCTACATAGTACCCAGTTCCTACATCGATGAGCACATATTCCACATCATGCAGCTTCTCAGGGACATACATCAAACTCGTGAGTGGGACAAGTAATTCTCTTCCCTCATTGCTGTTACTCAGTATGTTCAGACAGTCCTTGGCTTCTACATACTTGGTCTGTACCACTTTGAGCTGGGCAATGGAGGTGGACAAGAACTCCACTTCCTGGTCCAGCTGGTTCTTGAGCATTTCTAGCTACGGCAGATTCATCTCCGTGATAGTCTTGGAAGTTTTATTTATAAAAGCCTAAAACTGAAAAAAATCAAATATCCATCTATAGATGACAGATAAACAGATTGGCATACCCATACAATGAAATGCTACTCAGCAATAAAAACAAATGAACCCTTATAGATATGTGCAGCAATGTGGGTGATTTTCAAATTATGCCGAATGAGAGAAGCCAGAGAAAATATAATCGTGCATTATTACATACATGTAAAACTTTAGGAAATGCAAACTAATCTATTATGACAGACATTGTGCTTCAGGGGCAGGGAGGGGTGAAAAGGGGCAGGAGATTACCAAGGGAATAAGGAGACTTTGGGAGGTTCACTGTGTTGGTTGTGATGATGGTTTCACAGGTGTATTCATACGCAAAACTGATCAAACTGTGCACTTTAAATACATATAACTTATTGAATGTCGTATTTCCCTCAAAGCTGTAAAGAAAAAAAATCCTAACTTTCTTAGCTAAAAGTAGTAGTCTCTACTTTTCTCTGCCTTTTAAAAAAATGTATTCTGACAGCATACCCTAGCAGTATATAAAATTATTTTCTTTTATGGCTTCACAGTATACTTTGCTGTATTTAATATGTCTTTCATTCATGGCCATTTTGGTTGTTTCTAGTCTTTTGTTATAAGTAATGCTGGAATAATACAGTTTTGTGCATATATTTTTTCAGCATTTGTTGTTATATCCCCAGTATCTTTGAGATAGATCTTTAGAACTGGGATTGTTGAGTCAGTAGGTAAATACACAAGTTATTTTGGGAGACGTTGCCAAATCATAGGGGTTGTATGATTTTATATAAAGATCAGCATAGAATGAGAGTGCCTGCTTCCTCCACATTCTCTCACCTACAGAGTGTGTTGTCAAATGTTTGGATCTTGCCAAGATAAGTGAGAAATCATATTTCATTGTAGGTTCATTTTGTATTTCTTGTATTATGAGTGAGGCAGAGCATGTTTCCATATGTTTTTAAATTACTTGCATTTCTTTTCCTGGGATCTGTTCATTACCTTAGCCCATTTTTCTTATAGGTTTGCTGGCGGCTATCTTCTTATTTGTAAAGCACTTTATATTTTAGGAATATTAATCCTTCATAATATGTTACAAATATTTTTTCTCAGGTTACCATTGCCAAACTTGGATTATTTTGCAATTTTTTGGATGGCGTTGGGCAAGTTTTTTTGGTTTTCCAGTAATAGATTTACAAATCTTTTTCTTTGTTGCTTTTGCATTTTGATACATAATTAGGAAGGTCTTGCCCACTCACATAATACATAGAGACAGTCACTCAATTTTTTCAACTACTTGTTTGTTTTCATTTTTTACATTCAGTTTTCTGATTAACTTGGAATTTATGAATAATGAAAAAAAGATCCAGTTTTATCATTTTCCATATTGTTATCTAGATATGTAATACCATTTATTAAAAAGTCTGTTAACCAGCTGCCTTGCTGTATCCCAAATTTCCAGTGCAGTTGGGTCTATTTCTGGATTTTTTATTCTGCCCCGTGGTCGGTCTGCATTCTTGGGCCAGTACCATACTGTTATTACAGATCCTGCCCTCCTCTTGTACCACACCCTTCATTGCTCTTCTTTCTCAGGGTTTTCCTGCTTGTTCTTGCTTGATTGTTCCTCTGAATTGACTTTATATTCAACTCGAAGATAAACCTTTAAAGGTCTAAAAATGGTATTTTTTATCTACAGATACCATTTTTTTCCCCACAGATTAAATGTCCCCGGTTTCTTCAACTTTTGGAACGTGATTTCCATACTATTCATTATCCTTGTCCTTTTCCACAAGTCATGTAACCTTAAGATGTGGCCGGACACTTGTAGTCCCAGCTTCTCAGATGGCTTGAACCCCGGAGTTCGAGTCCAGCCTGGGCAACATAGGGAGACTCCCTCCCCTTCCCCGCAGCCACCATCTAAAAAAAAAAAGTGGGACCCATAACTGAACCCATGTGCATGGGGGTGACACGATGACATGACTCCTGGGTAAGGCTTTTTAATAGAGTGTCGGCAAGAATGTGAGACAGCGAGCGCAATGGAGGTCTGGAGGCGGAACAGTAAGCAGAGGACTGAGTGGGCAGGGAAGAAAGGCCGCGCGCTGCAGCGGCGCCCCATCTGAGCGGTGATCCTTCCGCGCTGTGACTGGAAGGGCCAGCTCCGGGCCGGCACGAGAGGCCTGCCTTTCTCCTTTTCCCCAGCTGCCGCCCACAATCCTCCTCCAGGTAGATCCCTGGCCTCCTTACTCCGGGGCTCTTTAAGTCACCGGTTCCTGGCGGAAGTGCCAGTCACTCCCGCCTCCCCTTACTTGGATTCTTCCGCTCCAGCCCTATTCGCTCATCTCCCCCGTCCCCTCGATTGTTGGTTCTGTCCGCTCTGGCCCCGCCCTCGCCGGCCGGCTCCTTTGGTGCCTTGAAGTGCGCCAGGGGCAGTGGCTGATGACGTGTTTTATAGGCGGCTTAAAGCGAAAGTGCAGGCAGCGGTGGAAGGCGAAGTTCAATCCCAGAGTCCGCCCCCTGAACTGGGGCCTTTACGGAGGAGGAAGCTCTGAAAGACAGGGGCCCAGTGCCATTCCTCAGGGAATTGTCGCTTGCGTTCATCTGTTCTACACAATGGACTCAGTACCTGCCACTGTGCCTTCTATCACCGCTACCCCGGGGGACCCGGAACTTCTGGGACCCCTGTCTGTGCTCTACGCAGCCTTCATAGCCAAGCTGCTGGAGGTGACAGTCCCCACTCCCAGGGAGGGACCCAAGCTGTCACAGGCGGGTGGATGAGTTCTAAGCAGAGTGGGTGCACTGATTGTCTGTGCAAAGGAGAAATGGAGTGTGTCAGATCCGAGGAAAGCAAGACGTTTCTGTGCTGTTCAGGGAGGCAGGTGGGAGTGTGTTTGAGAAGGTTTCGTCACTCTTTTTTTTTTTTAATTGAGTACTTACGAAGTGACAGCACTTTATGTTCTGGTGTGAAGTCATGATCAAAACACAGAGAACCTACAGGTCTTTTCCGCATAATCCCCGGCTCTGTTGTGGGATGGGGCCAGTGTGATAGTGTACTTGTAGAGGGCTGTGAAAACAGCATAGAGCAGACAGGTGTTTAATGCACCGTTTTCAAGGAAACATTTAGAATTAAGGCACTAAATTCAAAGCGGTTTATCTAGGTCAGTTATCAGGAGCTATCCGAACTTAGCATTTGTTCTTTGTTTATGTAAGAGTCGATCTAAGATTTTAAATCTTAGAGGAATAACACATTATTTGTGGTATTCATTAGCATCATATTGGTTTTATTTGCAGCCATAAAAAGTTGGTTACTTGTATATAAAAGGTTTTTTGTCTTATGTGGTTTTTTAAGCAATAAAAACCAATTTATTCAAGAGAAGTGTGATGCAGAGAGATTCCAGCCATGTTTTAGATAACATATTGTATCAGGGCCTATTGAAACTAGAAATATATGCCCAACCTAAAGACATTTAGAGTCATAGTACTTCAAAGCACCACAGGCCAAACAAGTATGAGACTCCCAGTATCCTATTTTTCTTGAAGCAGTGAGAGCTACTGAAGATTTTTGAGGGGATAGGTATCTGATAGAGTTGGTTTAGAATTTCTGTGAATGAGTCTTTGTGACTGCTTTATGGTAAGCTTCTTTAAGGTTTCTCATTATTTCTAACATTATTTCTAACATTCAGCTAGTTGCTACATTGCCTGATGATGTTCAGCCTGGGCCTGATTTTTATGGACTGCCATGGAAACCTGTACTTATCACTGCCTTCTTGGGAATTGTTTCGTTTGCCGTTTTCTTATGGAGAACTGTCCTTGTTGTGAGTAAATTAATGCATACTTTAACTCATAAATTCAAGTATGGTTTTATAATCACAGTCTTTTTGTTTCTTTTTCAGTTTCTAATATGAACAGAAATTAATGCTTTTAATTCAAGCTAACCTTGTAAAATAATTTAGTATAATTTTTGTGTTGGTAAATTCTTAAGTGAATAAGACAACATGTATAGTCTCAATGGGAAGACTTCAGTTTATATGTCCCTTATATTAAAATCTAAATTTTAAGAATTAGGTGGGTCTTTATTTCAACTCACAAAGGAAAAAAAGAAAGAATTAGATAGGTCATATGTATACTGTTAGTAGAACTAGGAATTTTTAGAGCCATCCTGAAAAATAGTTTCATGATGTGTATGATAAGCCTTAAAAATGGTTATATCCTTTTATGTTGTGTTACTGTCATATCTAGTAATCAATCCTAAAGAAATAACCAGTCAGCCAGGCACAGTGGCTCACGCCTGTGATCCCAGCACTTTGAGAGTCTGAGGCAGGCGGATCATTTGAGGCCAGGAGTTTGAGACCAGCCTAGCCAACATGACGAAACCCTATCTCTTCTAAAAATACGATAATTAGCCGGGTGTTGTGGCACATGCCTGTAATCCCAGCTACTCGGGATGCTGAGGCAGAGAATTGCTTGAACCTGGGAGGCGGAGGCTGCAGTGAGCTGAGATGCGCCACTGCACTCCAGCCTGGGTGACAGAGTGAGACTCCATCTCAAAAGAAAAAAAAAGAAAGAAAGAAAGAAAGAAAGAAATAACCAATCATGCATTAAATATCTTACATGGCCGGGCGTGGTGGCTCACACCTGTAATACCAGCACTTTGGGAGGCGGAGGCAGGTGGATCACATAAGGCCAGGAGTTCGAGACCAGCCTGGCCAACAAGACGAAACCCCGTCTCTACTAAAAATACAAAACTTAGCCGGGGGTGGTGGCAGGAGCCTGTAATCCCAGCTACTTGGGAGGCTGAGGCAGGAGAATCACTTGAACCAGGGAGGCAGATCATGCCACTGCACTCCAGCCTAGGCGACAAAGTGAGACTGTGTCTCAGAAAAAAAGTTTTAAATATCTTACATGAGAGCATTCGGTAGCACAGTATTTATTAGAGTGAAAACTTTGACACAACCTACTGTGATTCACAGTGGGAAAATTGTTAAATTATTGTGTGTTCATATAATGGGATATTAGGCTGCTTTATATAATTCAAAGATATAGGGGCACAACAAATACTCACAATTTAACGTGAAGTAGAAAAAAAGTAGAAACCAAGACTTTAAGGTATAGAGAAACTGTATATTACATAAACATACACATAGAAAATAAATGCTGCAAGGAAATACAACAAAATGATAAAAATTCTTCTATCTAGGAGATGAGGTAAGTTTTCAGTTTTTAAAAAATGTGTATTTCCCAGATTTTCTGATTTTATCATGTACTATTTTACTCAGAAAATATCTTTTTATTTCGAAATGCAAATTATGTGTAAAGACACACCATTAATTTTTTTATCTTCTGTGCAGAATTTTTCTTTCAGACTTAAGCATATGTATGTATAAGTGTGTATACTCATACTTGTACATTCTTGTGATTATACTATATAGCATTCAGCTTCATAGTTATTTAACATAATTGGGAGAAGATTATTTGTGTAAATGAGCTTTGCAGATGAAAAGCTTTGTATTGAAACTTCACAGTTAAAATGGCCGAAATTATTGGATGCAAATCTTTCTAAAACTGAGTATTCTTTTTCTGATTTCATAATTATATCACATATATCGTCGTTAATACATTTTCTCTGCTTTCACAATTGATTGTAAAATTACTTAAAAAGAAGGGTCTTTTTTCCTGTGAGGCCTTCTCTAACCTCGTGGTGCTTTTCTTCAGATAAAAAGGGAGAATCAAAGGGTAAATGGAAGGGGAAAAGGTGAAAACATTTTACATTTCCCACTCTTGTTTCTCCTATTTGTTAATAAAAAAATTCTAACGCCTTTTTCGTTTTTCAGAAAGTTATATAGACTCTGTGTCCTAACTGCTGTTCCTCAGCCTCAGCACTTGACTTTTGGAACCTTGGTCTCTACTTGCCTGTTAGTTTGGGTGAAATGGAGCAGAGGAATTAGCAAGGCCATGACATTAGAGAGATAGTAATTTCTTTCCACGTTGGAATTTTCTGAATGCATATTCCTATAACAACAGTATTATAAGTGAGATTTAGATACTGGAATTATTATGTATACAGTATATTGTATACAGTAATACAGTATATTATGTAAACAGTATATTTACTGAGATTATGGATGATTTGTGGACTGGTGTTAGTATCTCATCAGCATAACATTTGAAAGGGAAAATATGTTCTGGGTTGCAAAGAAATTTAGTAATAATTCTTTTTACAATATTAGTTACTGCTTAGATTTTCTTGTCCTGTAATTTAGTGCTGTCTTTGGGGGATGATTTGGGTGCCCTTTCAAGAAGATGATAGTTGTCATTTCTCTTGTTGCTTATGCATCTTCCCTTCCCTGTCAGGTTTATGAGCACTGTTTTTAGTGGTCTAGGAAAATCGAATGATCTAGCTTAGTATTTATAGCATTATTTTTAAATTCAGCCAGTAGTCAACTTTGAGTAGGATTTCTGAGATGTTTTCTGGAGAGCAAAAGAGGTGTGTATCTTAGTACGAAGATCATACCTTTAATTTTGTTTCCTCAGAGTCTTTTTGAGTAGTCATTGTTTTTAGATTTCTTTCTGGCTATTTGGAGTTGTCAAATAAGTGACTTTGAGTAAGTAAAACATTAATATATTTATTACAAAAATATTAGCCATTTCTGTTATTCAAGTTAAGTGCTCATTTCATAAGACTGGTGCTCATTTAGATATATAAACACATCTTTAGCTGTGCAAAGTAAGATATTTACCTTAGTGCTTTATCTGTCAGACCACAACATATCACTACTGGTTAAATTTGAAATGCTTTTTAACCTTGTTAAATTTTTTCATCTTGAGGATTCATTATGCTAAACCAAAGTATTATTAAATTCTCATTTGGTTACAATTCTGACAGTTGTATTAGAAACTATATACATCTATTAGTAAAATGTTTGACATCAAATTTAATTTTATTTCTCTTTTCTAGGTGAAGGATAGAGTATATCAAGGTAAATCTTTAGGCTTATTTTGTTATTTGTACTATGGTGTTTGATATGGGTTTTATATATAAGTAGTTTTAGTGACTTCCAATGTCTGACTGACTTATAGCTTCTGAAAACTTTACTATTCCTAGGTTGCCAGGTTGGATGATAGAGTAAATGGTGATGCTACCAACTGAGATAGGAGATGAGGAGGAACAAATTGCGGGAGTAGGGAGAAGATAATTAATTTGGGGCAGATTGACCTTAAATGTTGAGGTAGTACCAATTTATTACATGTGACCAGTGTTCCTGTGCTAATGATTTAGTCAGTACATTAAATATTTATTTAAGTAGATAATTTGAGGACTAGAAATATAAATCAGCATGCCTACATTTTCTGTTTCTCTTTGCAAATGACATATTTGAAGTGATGCCATTTTCTGAGAAGAAAGATGCTTCATGCAGGGAGGAATATTGAGCTATAACATTTTACTGTGTTTCTCATCTTGGAAATAAATTAGACTCTCATTGAAATAAAGGTTCTTATTATATTTTTCTTAAATTGTAACAGTATTTTTACATCCCTATTCTTGTTAGCAGATTGCTTTTTGTATTAATCTGTTTTCACACTGCTATAAAGAAATACCCAAGGCCTGGTGTGGTGGCTTATGCCTGTAATCCCAACACTTTGGGAGGCCAAAGCAGGAGGATTGCTTGAGCTCAGGAGTTCGAGACCAGCCTGGGCAACATGGAGAAACCCCATCTCTATAAAAAAAAGTACAAAAATTAGCTGGGTGTGGTGGCACACACCTGGAGTCCCAGCTACTCAGGAGGCTGAGACAGGAGGATTGCTTGAGCTTGGGAGGTGGAGTTTGCAGTGAGCTGAGATTGCACCACTGAACTCCAGCCTGGACAACAGAGCAAGACCCTGTCACAAAAAAAGAAATACCTGAAACTGGGTAATTTATAAGAAGTTTAATTAGCTCATGTTTCTGCAGGCTATAGGAAGTATAGCGGCATCTGCTTCTGAGGAGGCCTCAGGGAGCTTTTACTCATAGCAGAAGGCAAAGCGAGAGCAGGCGCAAGAGAGAGTGAGCGGGGAGGTGCTGCATACTTTTAAAACAACCAGATTCCACAAGGACTCAGTCACCATCACAGAATAGCACCACAGGGATGGTGATAAACCAGTCATGAGAAATCTACCCCTAGGATCCAATCACCTTCCACCAGGCCCCACCTGAACGCTGGGGACTGTAATTTGACATGAGATTTGGTGGAGACACAGAGCCAAACCATATCACTTTTTAAAACCATAATAGTTATGCTGAGAAGTTCTTTTTCCTCATAGTGCCAGATAACATGTCTTTGCTGCTGATACATTGGGTAATTCAATTTAATTTAGTGATCATAATAACCTTATTATTTTTTTCTTTTTTCAGTCACGGAACAGCAAATTTCTGAGAAGTTGAAGACTATTATGAAAGAAAATACAGAACTTGTACAAAAATTGTCAAATTATGAACAGAAGGTATAATTATTCTTTGTTTTTTTTTTTCCATGGTCCCAGTTTGAATTATTTGTCACCTATCTTATAGTTCATTTACTATGGTATTTTTAAATAGTGTTTATTATTACATTAATTCCTATAAACCGTCCAGATCTTAAGCAGTCATATGTGTAAAGTACTGTTTTCTTCTGTAAGAGGTCAGTCACTTGAAAATAAGTTCTGGTAGCACTATACTTTATATTTCTGGATTCTGAATGCTTTATTTTATATAGATCAAGGAATCAAAGAAACATGTTCAGGAAACCAGGAAACAAAATATGATTCTCTCTGATGAAGCAATTAAATTTAAGGTAAAAACTTCTTTTGGGGATTACGTTTTAAAACAAAAGTAAAAGTAATGAGTACAATTAACCTTAATATCTTTTTTGTAGGATAAAATCAAGACACTTGAAAAAAATCAGGAAATTCTGGATGACACAGCTAAAAATCTTCGTGTTATGCTAGAATCAGAGAGAGAACAGAATGTCAAGAATCAGGACTTGGTAAGAGTTTTGCTGCTAAGTGTTACTAATAATTTGGGTTTTGAACTCTTTTGTAGATTGAGTTGAACTCTTTATTTTCCATGCTGTTATGTGAAGTAAGAGTGCGAGTCAGGGAAGTTGAACCTACTTCTGTCCATTTTTGTGGAATTTTAAGTACTTACACAAGCAGTTATTCTTACAGGCCTAGGAAGTATTTTGGTTCTCAACCCTAGTTAATTGTCATATTGCTTGGCTCTGCCCTCCGAAACACGTGGAACAACTAAGAAACCCAGTTGAACAGTCCTTGTGTTTTGTTTTGTTTTGCAAAGTTTTGTGTTTTTTTTTGCTATAAACATTTTATTAATAGAATAGTTTTAGAATGACCTAAAAGTTGCAAAGATAGTAGAGGTTCCCGTAAATCCCATACCCTATTAATCTTGATGACCTCGCTGAGGTAGTATTGCCAGGTTTCTTCACTGTAAAATTACTTTTTTTTTTTTTTTAAACTTTTTGCATTATTGTACTCTTTGGAAGGAAGTTACTAACACAGCCCACAGTTAAAACGTGAAGGGTTATGTTCCATCCCCTTGAGAAGCCAGAATCTTCATAAATTATCTGGAATTCTATGTGGGTGATCTGTCTATTCTCACTCCAATCCTACCATTTTTAATTTAGGCAAGAGAATTTTTAAAGTACCTTGGGGATTTTTTTTTTCTCTTGCCACAAGGAAAAAAAAAGTCACATTGATTTGAACTGGTTTACTTAAATGTTTTTTCAGTTTCTTTTCTTTCACCTTTTAGTCTGGTCATCTACCACATTTTATTCTAACCAGGAAGGTTGTGTATGCCATGAAATATTTATGCCTTTGATTATTTTCCCTTACCTCTTTAAGTTCTTGATTTTTCCCGAGGGCAAAACTGAAACACCTGCTTTTACCTGAAACATAGGGGATGGCTCTGGGACATACTTTGTTGATGTTGTTTCTTCTTAGTATGTATCCCAGTATTTCTTTTCTTTTTTTTTTATTATTTTTTTGCACACGAAAACAATAAACATTTTCTAAAAATACATACAAACAAAAAGATGCGTATCAAACATATTAGGAAGGTTGCACATGGGAAGTCGGGAAATAGAAATGGGGGGTGGGAGTTAAAATAAATGAGAGAGGGACTTTATATGGATCAGTGATAATAACTCAATCCTCTATTTGACAAAGAAGAGGGAGAAGGAAGAGGAAGAAAAAGAAAGTGGGATAAAGGATCAGAAAGGGAGGAAAATAGAAAAAATTAGAGTATGACTCCAGGGAAGACCTGTTTTGTTGTCACTGAGTTGGTTGGTTGGTTTGTCTGTTGTATTTTTCATGTTTCGCCAAGTTGGCCAGACTGGTCTCGAACTCCTAGCCCAAAGTGATCAACCCGCCTCGCCCCCCAGAGTGCCGGGACCACAGGCGTGAGCCACCGCGTCCAGCCCCCACATTGCTTCTGGCCTCCGTGGTAGACCTCCCAGA